>NW_027441398.1:0-42685 GCF_949628215.1 Phalacrocorax aristotelis | reverse complement strand
AGCCCCGAGTGCAAGACGCTGGTGAAGGAATATTTCTCGTGGGAGGGAGAATTCAAAACACGTCGGAAAACCCTTCAAACCAGGGCAAGATCTTTAAGTGACGCCGACCCCGTGCCGGGGTTTACGCCGTCGCGGTTCTTCCCCGTCTCTCCCCCCCACCCCCCCTTCCCCGTCTCCCCGTTAAAACCCAACGCGAAAAAATAAACCCGACGCCGGCTCCGTCAGCCGCGGCTCCTCCTCTCCCCCCACCCCCCACCCCCCCACGTTGTGTGCGTGGGGGGGAGGGTGGGGGGTTGCTGGGACTCACGGACAGCGGCGGAAGGGGGGGTGGGGGGCGGGGGGGACACACGGACGACGCGGCGTCGGCAAGTGCCGCCGCTTCTTGCCTCGCCCCGGGGTGGGGGGGGTGGGGGGCACACGATGAGAGGGACCCCACCACCACCACCACCCCCATAATAAATCCATCCTGATAAGCTGTGGGGCTTCGCTGTGGGGCAGGATAGTGGGGGAGAGGCGTGGGGAGCCCCCACCCCGCCCCCGGGCCCGGTTAATCCCGGCCTAACTAATCCCAGCCTAACTAATCGCGGCTTTGGTGACTCAGTCCCCGACTGCCACCCTCGTGCTCAGGGGTGGGTAAAACCAAGGGGTGGGGGGAGGGGCTGGATCTGCCCCATAGCGCTTGGGGGGCTCTGCCCCACATCTCCCCCATGAGGGGATTGTTATTGGGGGGGGGGGGGAGGGGTTGGGTTTATCACGTCCATTTTGGGGGTGGGGGTGGGGGGGTGTTTCTATTTTTGGGGGGGGCCAAGAGGAAACGTGAGTCCACCCTCCCGCATCCTGCTGCGGGGGGGGGGGGGGCACACGGCGGGTGGCACTGGGGGGTGGGTGGGAGAGGAGGGACGGGGGGGGCGCCCCCACCCCACGGGGGTCCCCAAAGGGGTGCGGGGAAGCGCCAAAAAACAGCCCCCCCCTTCTTTTTTTTCTTGGGGGGGGGGGAGGGGGAACCCGGCGGCACCGAGATGTGATTTAGGGCAGGTTGATCCCAGTTTAAACCAGCAGCACCATCCGCCCCCCCACCCCCTTCCCGCCACCGGTTCCTTCCTGGTGCCGCTTCCTGGGGTGGGGGTGGGGCTGGGGGTGTCCCCCCCCCCTCCCCCCGGGCACGGGCAGGGCCCTCGTGACGCGACGCCTGCCAGATGTGGCAGGGGACACGGGCGGGGGCTGGCGCCAGGCCTGGCCTGGCCACCCCCTCCCCCAAACCACCCCCAAACCGCCCCCCCCTCGGCCACATCTGGAATCCAGTTTGGCTCTTGTTAAACCCGGCCGCGCCCAGCCTGAGTCACGGCCCCGGCGCAGGCAGGGCCCTGGTGGGGGCAGGCAGGGCCTGGTGGGGCAGGCAGGGACTGGTGGGGCAGGCAGGCACTGGGAGTTGCAGGCAGGGCCTCGTGGGGCAGGCAGGGACTGGTGGGGCAGGCAGGCACTGGGAGGGCAGGCAGGGACTGGTGGGGCAGGCAGGGACTGGGAGGGCAGGCAGGCACTGGGAGGGCAGGCAGGGACCTGGTGGGGCAGGCAGGGACTGGGAGGGCAGGCAGGCACTGGGAGGGCAGGCAGGGACTGGGAGGGCAGGCAGGCACTGGGAGGGCAGGCAGGGACTGGTGGGGCAGGCAGGGACTGGGAGGCGCAGGCAGGCACTGGGAGGGCAGGCAGGGACTGGGAGGGCAGGCAGGCACTGGGAGGGCAGCAGGGACTGGGAGGGCAGGCAGGCACTGGGAAGGCAGGCAGGGACTGGGAGCCGCAGGCAGGGACTGGGAGTTGCAGGCAGGGACTGGGAAGGCAGGCAGGGACTGGGAGGGCAGGCAGGCACTGGGAGGGCAGGCAGGGACTGGGAGGGCAGGCAGGCACTGGGAGGGCAGGCAGGCACTGGGAGGGCAGGCAGGGACTGGGAGGGCAGGCAGGGACTGGGATTTGCAGGCAGGCACTGGGAGGGCAGGCAGGGACTGGGAGGGCAGGCAGGGCCTTGGGAGGGCAGGCAGGCACTGGGAGTTGCAGGCAGGCACTGGGAGGGCAGGCAGGGACTGGGAGGGCAGGCAGGCACTGGGAGGGCAGGCAGGGACTGGGAGGCGCAGGCAGGGACTGGAGGCGCAGGCAGGCACTGGGAGGGCAGGCAGGGACTGGGAGGCGCAGGCAGGCACTGGGAGGGCAGGCAGGGACTGGGAGTTGCAGGCAGGGACTGGGAGGGCAGGCAGGCACTGGGAGGGCAGGCAGGGACTGGGAGTTGCAGGCAGGGACTGGGAGGGCAGGCAGGCACTGGGAGGGCAGGCAGGGACTGGGAGGGCAGGCAGGGACTGGGAGGCGCAGGCAGGCACTGGGAGGGTAGGCAGGCACTGGGAGTTGCAGGCAGGGACTGGGGAGGGCAGGCAGGCACTGGGAGGCGCAGGCAGGGACTGGGAGGGCAGCAGGGACTGGAGTTGCAGGCAGGGACTGGGAGGGCAGGCAGGGACTGGGAGGCGCAGGCATGGACTGGGGACGGCAGGCAGGGACTGGGAGGACAGGCAGGGACTGGGAGGCGCAGGCAGGCACTGGGAGGGCAGGCAGGGACTGGGAGGCGCAGGCATGGACTGGGAGGACAGGCAGGGACTGGGAGGCGCAGGCAGGCACTGGAAGTTGCAGGCAGGGACTGGGAGGGCAGGCAGGGACTGGGAGGCGCAGGCAGGGACTGGGAGGGCAGGCAGGGACTGGGAGGCGCAGGCATGGACTGGGAGGGCAGGCAGGGCCTGGGAGGCGCAGGCAGGCACTGGGAGGCGCAGGCAGGGGACTGGGAGTTGCAGGCAGGGACTGGGAGGGCAGGCAGGCACTGGGAAGGCAGGCAGGCACTGGGAGGGTAGGCAGGCACTGGGAGGGCAGGCAGGGACTGGGAGGGTAGGCAGGCACTGGGAGTTGCAGGCAGGCACTGGGAGTTGCAGGGAGGGACTGGGAGTTGCAGGGAGGGACTGGGAGTTGCAGGCAGGGACTGGGAGTTGCAGGCAGGGACTGGGAGGCGCAGGCAGGGACTGGGAGGGCAGGCAGGCACTGGGAGGGCAGGCAGGGCCTGGGAGGGCAGGCAGGGCCTGGGAGGCGCAGGCAGGGACTGGGAAGGCAGGCAGGGACTGGGAAGGCAGGCAGGCACTGGGAGGGCAGGCAGGCACTGGGAGGGCAGGCAGGGACTGGGAGGGCAGGCAGGGACTGGTGGGGCAGGCAGGGGACTGGGAAGGCAGGCAGGCACTGGGAAGGCAGGCAGGCACTGGGAGGGCAGGCAGGCACTGGGAGGGCAGGCAGGCACTGGGAGGCGCAGGCAGGCACTGGGAGGGCAGGCAGGCACTGGGAGTTGCAGGCAGGCACTGGGAGGGCAGGCAGGCACTGGGAGGGCAGGCAGGGCCTGGGAGTTGCAGGCAGGCACTGGGAGGCGCAGGCAGGCACTGGGAGGGCAGGCAGGCACTGGGAGGCGCAGGCAGGCACTGGAGTTGCAGGCAGGCACTGGGAGGGCAGGCAGGGACTGGGAGGGCAGGCAGGGACTGGGAGGCGCAGGCAGGGCCTGGGAGGCGCAGGCAGGCACTGGGAGGTCAGGCAGGGACTGGGAGGTCAGGCAGGGACTGGGAGGCGCAGGGCAGGCACTGGGAGGCGCAGGCAGGGACTGGGAGGGCAGCAGGGACTGGGAAGGCAGGCAGGGACTGGGAGGGCAGGCAGGGACTGGGAGGGCAGGCAGGCACTGGGAGGGCAGGCAGGGACTGGGAGGGCAGGGCAGGCACTGGGAGGGCAGGCAGGCACTGGGAGGGCAGGCAGGGACTGGGAGGGCAGGCAGGGACTGGGAGGCGCAGGCAGGGACTGGGAGGGCAGGCAGGGACTGGGAGGCGCAGGCAGGGACTGGGAGGGCAGGCAGGGCCTGGGAGGGCAGGCAGGCACTGGGAGGCGCAGGCAGGCACTGGGAGGGCAGGCAGGCACTGGGAGGGCAGGCAGGGACTGGGAGGGCAGGCAGGGACTGGGAGGACAGGCAGGGACTGGGAGGGCAGGCAGGGACTGGGAAGGCAGGCAGGGACTGGGAGTTGCAGGCAGCACTGGGAGGGCAAGGGCAGGCACTGGGAGGGCAGGCAGGGACTGGGAGGGCAGGCAGGGACTGGGAGGACAGGCAGGGACTGGGAGGCGCAGGCAGGCACTGGAAGTTGCAGGCAGGGACTGGGAGGGCAGGCAGGGACTGGGAGGCGCAAGCAGGGACTGGGAGGGCAGGCAGGGACTGGGAGGCGCAGGCAGGCACTGGAAGTTGCAGGCAGGGACTGGGAGGGCAGGCAGGGACTGGAGGCGCAAGCAGGGACTGGGAGGGCAGGCAGGGACTGGGAGGCGCAGGCAGGCACTGGGAGGGCAGGCAGGGACTGGGAGGCGCAGGCATGGACTGGGAGGGCAGGCAGGGACTGGGAGGCGCAGGCAGGGACTGGGAGGCGCAGGCAGGGACTGGGAGGGCAGGCAGGGACTGGGAGGCGCAGGCAGGCACTGGAAGTTGCAGGCAGGGACTGGGAGGGCAGGCAGGGACTGGGAGGACAGGCAGGGACTGGGAGGCGCAGGCAGGGACTGGGAGGACAGGCAGGGACTGGGAGGCGCAGGCAGGGACTGGGAGGGCAGGCAGGCACTGGGAGGGCAGGCAGGCACTGGGAGGCGCAGGCATGGACTGGGAGGGCAGGCAGGGACTGGGAGGGCAGGCAGGGACTGGGAGTTGCAGTCAGGCACTGGGAGGCGCAGGCAGGCACTGGGAGGGCAGGCAGGGACTGGGAGGGCAGGCAGGGCCTGGGGAGGGCAGGCAGGGACTGGGAGGCGCAGGCAGGCACTGGGAGTTGCAGGCAGGCACTGGGAGGGCAGGCAGGCACTGGGAGGGCAGGCAGGCACTGGGAGGGCAGGCAGGGACTGGGAGGGCAGGCAGGCACTGGGAGGGCAGGCAGGGACTGGGAGGGCAGGCAGGCACTGGGAGGGCAGGCAGGGACTGGGAGGGCAGGCAGGCACTGGGAGGGCAGGCAGGGACTGGGAGGGCAGGCAGGCACTGGGAGGGCAGGCAGGGACTGGGAGGGCAGGCAGGCACTGGGAGTTGCAGGCAGGCACTGGGAGGCGCAGGCAGGCACTGGGAGTTGCAGGCAGGGCCTGGGAGGGCAGGCAGGCACTGGGAAGGCAGGCAGGGACTGGGAGGGCAGGCAGGGCCTGGGAGGGCAGGCAGGCACTGGGAAGGCAGGCAGGGACTGGGAGGGCAGGCAGGGACTGGGAGCCGCAGGCAGGGACTGGGAGGCGCAGGCAGGCACTGGGAGGCGCAGGCAGGGACTGGGAGGGCAGGCAGGCACTGGGAGGGCAGGCAGGCACTGGGAGGGCAGGCAGGGCCTGGGAGGGGCAGGCAGGCACTGGGAGGGCAGGCAGGGACTGGGAGTTGCAGGCAGGCACTGGGAGGCGCAGGCAGGCACTGGGAGGGCAGGCAGGCACTGGGAGGCGCAGGCAGGCACTGGAGTTGCAGGCAGGCACTGGGAGTTGCAGGCAGGGACTGGGAGGCGCAGGCAGGGCCTGGGAGGCGCAGGCAGGCACTGGAGTTGCAGGCAGGGACTGGGAGGTCAGGCAGGGACTGGGAGGCGCAGGCAGGCACTGGGAGGCGCAGCAGGGACTGGGAGGGCAGGCAGGGACCTGGGAAGGCAGGCAGGGACTGGGAGGGCAGGCAGGCACTGGGAGGGGCAGGCAGGGACTGGGAGGGCAGGCAGGCACTGGGAGGGCAGGCAGGCACTGGGAGGGCAGGCAGGCACTGGGAGGGCAGGCAGGGACTGGGAGGGCAGGCAGGGACTGGGAGGCGCAGGCAGGGACTGGGAGGGCAGGCAGGGACTGGGAGGGCAGGCAGGGACTGGGAGGCGCAGGCAGGCACTGGGGAGGGCAGGCAGGCACTGGGAGTTGCAGGCAGGCACTGGGAGGGCAGGCAGGGACTGGGAGGGCAGGCAGCGACTGGGAGTTGCAGGCAGGCACTGGGAAGGCAGGCAGGGACTGGGATTTGCAGGCAGGCACTGGGAAGGCAGGCAGGGACTGGGAGGGCAGGCAGGCACTGGGAGGGCAGGCAGGGACTGGGAGGGCAGGCAGGCACTGGGAGGGCAGGCAGGGACTGGGAGGGCAGGCAGGCACTGGGAGGCGCAGGCAGGGACTGGGAGGGCAGGCAGGCACTGGGAGGGCAGGCAGGGACTGGGAGGGCAGGCAGGGGACTGGGAGGCGCAGGCAGGGACTGGGAGGGCAGGCAGGGACTGGGAGGGCAGGCAGGCACTGGGAGGGCAGGCAGGGACTGGGAGGGCAGGCAGGCACTGGGAGGCGCAGCAGGCACTGGGAGGGCAGGCAGGGACTGGGAAGGCAGGCAGGGACTGGAGTTGCAGGCAGGGACTGGGAGGGCAGGCAGGGACTGGGAGGACAGGCAGGGACTGGGAGGCGCAGGCAGGCACTGGGAGGGCAGGCAGGGACTGGGAGGACAGGCAGGGACTGGGAGGCGCAGGCAGGCACTGGGAGGGCAGGCAGGCACTGGGAGGCAGGCAGGGACTGGTGGGGCAGGCAGGCACTGGGAGGGCAGGCAGGGACTGGGAGGGCAGGCAGGGACTGGGAGGGCAGGCAGGGCCTGGGAGGCGCAGGCAGGGCCTGGGAGGGCAGGCAGGCACTGGGAGGGCAGGCAGGGACTGGGAGGGCAGGCAGGCACTGGGAGGGCAGGCAGGCACTGGGAGGGCAGGCAGGGCCTGGGAGGGCAGGCAGGGACTGGGAGGGCAGGCAGGGCCTGGGAGGGCAGGCAGGCACTGGGAGGGCAGGCAGGGCCTGGGAGGGCAGGCAGGCACTGGGAAGGCAGGCAGGGACTGGGAGTTGCAGGCAGGGACTGGGAGGGGCAGGCAGGGCACTGGGAGGGCAGGCAGGGACTGGGAGGGCAGGCAGGGACTGGGAGGGCAGGCAGGGACTGGGAGGGCAGGCAGGGACTGGGAGGGCAGGCAGGCACTGGGAGGGCAGGCAGGCACTGGGAAGGCAGGCAGGCACTGGGAGGGCAGGCAGGGACTGGGGAGGGCGGCAGGCAGGCAGCACTGGGAGGGCAGGCAGGGACTGGGAGGGCAGGCAGGCACTGGGAGGGTAGGCAGGCACTGGGAGTTGCAGGCAGGCACTGGGAAGGCAGGCAGGGACTGGGATTTGCAGGCAGGGACTGGGAGGCGCAGGCAGGGACTGGGGAGGACAGGCAGGCACTGGAGGGCAGGCAGGGACTGGGAGGGCAGGCAGGGGACTGGGAGGGCAGGCAGCGACTGGGAAGGCAGGCAGGGACTGGGAGGGCAGGCAGGGACTGGGAGGGCAGGCAGGCACTGGGAGGGCAGGCAGGGACTGGGAGGCGCAGGCAGGGACTGGGAGGGCAGGCAGGCACTGGGAGGGCAGGCAGGGACTGGGAGGGCAGGCAGGCACTGGGAGGGCAGGCAGGGACTGGGAGGGCAGGCAGGGACTGGGAGGGCAGGCAGGCACTGGGAGGCGCAGGCAGGCACTGGGAGGGCAGGCAGGGACTGGGAGGGCAGGCAGGCACTGGGAGGGCAGGCAGGCACTGGGAGGCGCAGGCAGGCACTGGGAGGGCAGGCAGGGACTGGGAGGGAACTGGGAGCCCCCCTGAGCCGCGGCCGCTCCCCTGTCCTTCCCCCCCTCGGCCCCCCCCCGGCCGCGCTGACCCCGCTTGCCAAATTCCCTCCGTGTTTACTGGCAGCGCAGCCGGATGGCCGCGGCGAGGCCCTGCTGGCGTGGGAGGCCGGCGGCAGCCCCGGCACCCGCTGCCAGCGCCCGCGGCGGAGCCGCCTGCCGTGGGGGGGACGTGGCGGGGGGCAGCGGGCCACGCCGAAACGCTGCCGGCGCTGCTTTGGTGCTGCCGGCGCTGCTTTGGTGCTGCTGGTGCTGCTTTGGTGCTGCTGGTGCTGCTTTGGTGCTGCTGGTGCTGCTTTGGTGCTGCTGGCGCTGCTTTGGTGCTGCCGGCGCTGCTTTGGTGCTGCCGGTGCTGCTTTGGTGCTGCTGGTGCTGCTTTGGTGCTGCCGGTGCTGCTTTGGTGCTGCTGGTGCTGCTTTGGTGCTGCCGGCGCTGCTTTGGTGCTGCTGGTGCTGCTTTGGTGCTGCCGGTGCTGCTTTGGTGCTGCCGGTGCTGCTTTGGTGCTGCTGGTGCTGCTTTGGTGCTGCCGGTGCTGCTTTGGTGCTGCTGGTGCTGCTTTGGTGCTGCCGGCGCTGCTTTGGTGCTGCTGGTGCTGCTTTGGTGCTGCCGGTGCTGCTTTGGTGCTGCCGGTGCTGCTTTGGTGCTGCTGGTGCTGCTTTGGTGCTGCCGGTGCTGCTTTGGTGCTGCCGGCGCTGCTTTGGTGCCTGCTGGTGCTGCTTTGGTGCTGCTGGTGCTGCTTTGGTGCTGCCGGCGCTGCTTTGGTGCTGCCGGTGCTGCTTTGGTGCTGCCGGCGCTGCTTTGGTGCTGCCGGCGCTGCTTTGGTGCTGCTGGTGCTGCTTTGGTGCTGCCGGTGCTGCTTTGGTGCTGCCGGCGCTGCTTTGGTGCTGCTGGTGCTGCTTTGGTGCTGCCGGTGCTGCTTTGGTGCTGCCGGCGCTGCTTTGGTGCTGCCGGCGCTGCTTTGGTGCTGCTGGTGCTGCTTTGGTGCTGCCTGGGGCCGCCGTGGCACAACCGGGGGCCGCCGTGGCACAACCGGGGCCGTCGTGGCACAACCGGGGCCGTCGTGGCACAACCGGGGCCGCCGTGGCACAACCGGGGGCCGCCGTGGCACAACCGGCCCCGCCGTGGCACAACCGGGCCCCGTCGTGGCACAACCGGGGGCTGCCGTGGCACAACCGGGCCCCGCCGTGGCACAACCGGGGGCCGCCGTGGCACAAAACCGGGGGCCGCCGCGGCACAACCGGGGGCCGCCCGTGGCACAACCGGGCCCCGCCGTGGCACAACCGGGGGCCGCCGTGGCACAACCGGGTCCCGCCGCGGCACAACCGGGGCCGTCGTGGCACAACCGGGGCCGTCGTGGCACAACCGGGGCCCCCGCTGTGGCACAACCGGGGGCCGCCGTGGCACAACCGGGCCCCGCCGTGGCACAACCGGGCCCCGCCGTGGCACAACCGGGGCCGCCGTGGCACAACCGGGCCCCGCCGTGGCACAACCGGGCCCCGCCGTGGGCACAACCGGGGGCCGCCGTGGCACAACCAGGCCCCGCCGTGGCACAACCGGGGGGCCGCCGTGGCACAACCGGGCCCCGCCGTGGCACAACCGGGCCCCGCCGTGGCACAACCGGGCCCCGCCGTGGCACAACCGGGGCCGCCGTGGCACAACCGGGCCCCGCCGTGGCACAACCGGGGGCGGCCGTGGCACAACCGGGGGCGGCCGTGGCACAACCGGGGGCCGCCGTGGCACAACCGGGGCCCCGCCGTGGCACAACCGGGGGCTGCCGTGGCACAACCGGGGGCCGCCGTGGCACAACCGGGGGCCGCCGTGGCACAACCGGGGGCCGCCGTGGCACAACCGGGGGCTGCCGTGGCACAACCGGGCCCCGCCGTGGCACAACCGGGCCCCGCCGTGGCACAACCGGGGCCGTCGTGGCACAACCGGGGCCGTCGTGGCACAACCGGGCCCCGCCGTGGCACAACCGGGGGCCGCCGTGGCACAACCGGGGGCCGCCGTGGCACAACCAGGCCCCGCCGTGGCACAACCGGGGCCGTCGTGGCACAACCGGGCCCCCGCCGTGGCACAACCGGGGGCCGCCGTGGCACAACCGGGGCCCCCGCCGTGGCACAACCGGGGCCGCCGTGGCACAACCGGGGGCCCGCCGTGGCACAACCGGGCCCCGCCGTGGCACAACCGGGGGCCGCCGTGGCACAACCGGGCCCCCGCCGTGGCACAACCGGGCCCCGCCGTGGCACAACCGGGGGCCGCCGTGGCACAACCGGGGGCCGCCGTGGCACAACCGGGCCCCCGCCGCGGCACAACCGGGCCCCGCCGTGGCACAACCGGGGCCGCCGTGGCACAACCGGGCCCCGCCGTGGCACAAACGGGCCCCGCCCGTGGCACAACCGGGGGCCGCCGTGGCACAACCGGGGGCCGCCGTGGCACAACCGGGCCCCGCCGTGGCACAACCGGGCCCCGCCGTGGCACAACCGGGGGCTGCCGTGGCACAACCGGGGGCCGCCGTGGCACAACCGGGGGGCCGCCGTGGCACAACCGGGCCCCCGCCGTGGCACAACCGGGCCCCGCCGTGGCACAACCGGGGGCCTGCCGTGGCACAACCGGGCCCCCGCCGTGGCACAACCGGGCCCCGCCGTGGCACAACCGGGGGCCGCCGTGGCACAACCGGGCCCCGCCGTGGCACAACCGGGGGCCGCCGTGGCACAACCGGGCCCCGCCGTGGCACAACCGGGGCCGCCGTGGCACAACCGGGGGCCGCCGTGGCACAACCGGGGGCCGCCGTGGCACAACCGGGCCCCGCCGTGGCACAACCGGGGGCCGCCGTGGCACAACCGGGCCCCGCCGTGGCACAACCGGGGCCGCCGTGGCACAAACGGGCCCCGCCGTGGCACAACCGGGGGCCGCCGTGGCACAACCGGGCCCCGCCGTGGCACAACCGGGCCCCGCCGTGGCACAAACCGGGGCCCCGCCGTGGCACAACCGGGGGCTGCCGTGGCACAACCGGGGCCGCCGTGGCACAACCGGGGGCCGCCCGTGGCACAACCGGGCCCCGCCGTGGCACAACCGGGCCCCGCCGTGGCACAACCGGGGGCCGCCGTGGCACAAACCGGGGGCTGCCGTGGCACAAACCGGGCCCCCGCCGTGGCACAACCAGGCCCCGCCGTGGCACAACCGGGCCCCCGCCGTGGCACAACCGGGGGCCCGCCGTGGCACAACCGGGCCCCGCCGTGGCACAACCGGGGGCCGCCGTGGCACAACCGGGCCCCGCCGTGGCACAACCGGGGCCGCCGTGGCACAACCGGGGGCCGCCGTGGCACAACCGGGGGCCGCCGTGGCACAACCGGGCCCCGCCGTGGCACAACCGGGGGCCGCCGTGGCACAACCGGGCCCCGCCGTGGCACAACCGGGGCCCCGCCGCGGCACAACCGGGCCCCCGCCCGTGGCACAACCGGGGCCGCCGTGGCACAACCGGGCCCCGCCGTGGCACAACCGGGCCCCGCCGTGGCACAACCTGGCCCCGCCGTGGCACAACCGGGGGCTGCCGTGGCACAACCGGGGGCTGCCGTGGCACAACCGGGGGGCCGCCGCGGCACAACCGGGCCCCGCCGTGGCACAACCGGGGGCTGCCGTGGCACAAACCGGGGGCTGCCGTGGCACAACCGGGCCCCGCCGTGGCACAACCGGGCCCCGCCGTGGCACAACCTGGCCCCGCCGTGGCACAACCGGGGGCTGCCGTGGCACAACCGGGGGCTGCCGTGGCACAACCGGGGGCCGCCGCGGCACAACCGGGCCCCGCCGTGGCACAACCGGGGGCTGCCGTGGCACAACCGGGCCCCCGCCATGGCACAACCGGGCCCCGCCGTGGCACAACCGGGGGCGCCGTGGCACAACCGGGGGCCGCCGTGGCACAACCGGGGGCCGCCGTGGCACAACCGGGCCCCGCCGTGGCACAACCTGGCCCCGCCGTGGCACAACCGGGGGCCGCCGTGGCACAACCGGGGGGCCGCCATGGCACAACCGGGCCCCGCCGTGGCACAACCGGGCCCCGCCGCGGCACAACCGGGCCCCGCCGTGGCCACAAACCGGGGGCTGCCGTGGCACAACCGGGGGCCGCCGTGGCACAACCGGGGCCGCCGTGGCACAACCGGGCCCCGCCGTGGCACAACCGGGGCTTGCCGTGGCACAACCGGGCCCCGCCGCGGCACAACCGGGCCCCGCCGCTCTCGTCCCCCGTCGGGGCGGGCGCAGGATCTGGCCACCGTCCCGGGTCCCCGGTGGGGGCGGCCGCACGTGGCCCTCGAGGAATCCCGGGGTGGGCAGGAATTCGGGGGGCCCTCGGGGGGGGGTGAGGGCGGGGGGTGGGGGGTGGGGGTGGTGGGGGGAGGGGCGGGGGGGTCACGGCATCCCGGCCACCCTCCGCTGCCGCCACCGTCCCGGGGGGGAGGGGGGGGGGAAGCGGTGGGGGGGATGGGCTGCACCGCACCCCGATGGCCACAACCGCAACACGCCCCCCCCCCCAAATATCCCACCCCCCCCAGTAAATAACCCATCCCCCCCCAACCCCCCCCCAAAACCCCCCCAAACCCCCCCGGTGCCACCCCTCCCCATGGCACACGGCGAGAACCCCCCACATCCCCCCACGCCAGCGTTTTTTTTTTGGGGGGGGGGGGGGAAGGGAGGGGGCACCCCCCCACCCCTACAGCTCAGGGTGGGGGTTTGGGGGGTGGGTGTCCCTTTTGACACCCCCCCCCCTTTTTTTTTCCCCACTTTGGGGGTGGGGGGTGGGTTTGGTGCCAACCCAACCGCGGCCTTTCCGGCAAACGCCGGCTGGAGGAAACGGAGCTGCTGGCGGGGTCGGGGGGGGGGGGGGTTTGGGGGTTCCCCCTCCCCCTCCCCCCTTTATAACGCTGTCCTTGGAGGGCGGGGGGGCACCCCCTAAAGCTGCGCCCGTGGCGGGGGCCCCGGCGGTGCCAGCGGGAAGCGGGGGGGCCGGGAGGCGGCCAGGATGAGCCATGCCTCCGGTACGCGCCGGCCGGCCCGGGTGGGGGGGCCCGATCCTGCACCCCGCTTCTTTACACACCCCCCCCCCCCACCTCCCCCCCCCCCGACCAGTATGTACTGGGGCAAACTGGGGAGGGGGGTGTGGGGAGCCCCGGGGGGCGCCGAGGGGACCCTGTCCCAGTTGGGGAGCCTCAGTGGGGTGGGGGGAGGGTCTCGGGGGGCGCAAGGGGGGGGGAGGGGCCGGCACTGGGGGGGGGGGGCACCCGGGACTGGTATATACTGGGCCCAAACTGGGGAGGGGCTCAGGAAGCGCCGGGGGGGGGGGGGGGGCTTCGAGGGGTCTCGGGGCGTGGCCCGGGGGGGGAGGGGGGAGGGGGGTGGGGGGTGCCTCGGAGGGGTGGGGGAGGGGGGGGAGGGGGGGGTCTGTGGGGGGGTGATTTGGGGGGGTGGGGGAGGGGGGATGGGGGGGAGGGGGGTGGGGTGGGGGAGGGGGAATGGGGGGATCTGGGGGGGGTGATTTGGGGGGTGGGGGAGGGGGGTGGGGGGTGCCTCGGGGGGTGGGGGAGGGGGGATGGGGGAGGGGGGTGGGGTGGGGGAGGGGGGATGGGGGATCTGGGGGGGGGGTGATTTGGGGGGGTGGGGGAGGGGGGTGGGGGGTGCCTCGGGGGGTGGGGGAGCGGTTTGGGGGGGGTCTGTGTGTGGGGGTACCTCGGGGTGGGGTAACCCTTGGGGGGGGGGTACCTCGAATGGGGGGGGCTGGAGGGGGTTGCCTGAGGGAGGGGGTGTATTGGGGTTGATGGGGGGGGACACACACCTGGGGGGGGTGGTTTGGGGGGCGCGGTTTGGGGGGGGCGGTTTGGGGGGGCGGTTTGGGGGGGGTGGTTTGGGGGGGGTACCTCGAAGGGGGGGCTGGGGGGGGAGGGGGGTTACCTCGGGGGGGGCTGTATTGGGGTTTATCGGGGGGGGGCGCCGGGGGGGGGAACTGGAGGCGGGGTTACCTCAAAGGGGGGGTTGTTACCCCAAAGGGGGGGGTCTGACCCGGGAGGGGGGATGGGGGGGCTCGAGGGGGGGTCCCCAAATGCTCCCGCTCTCTGGGGGGTGGTCGGGAACCGGGGGGGGGCGGGCTTGGTCCGGGACCGAACTTTGGGTAGGGGGTCCCATCACTGGGGGGGTCCTAATCCCCGGGGGGGGTCCCCCATCCCGCCGGGGTCTCCCATCCGGGAGGGGTCCCATCCCAGTTGGGGGGATCCCATCCCAGTGGGGGGGGGGCCCATCCCAGTTGGGGGTGGGGTCCGATCTCGGGGGGTGGTTCTGATCCCGGGGTCTCCCATCCCGGGGGGTCCTATCCCGGTCGGGGGGGTCCCATCCCAGTTGGGGGGGGGTCCCATCCGGGTCGGGGGGTCCCATCCCGGGGGGTCCTATCCCGGAGGGGGGTCCCATCCCGGGGTCTCCCATCCCGGGGGGTCCTATCCCGGTCGGGGGGGTCCCATCCCGGGGTCTCCCATCCCGGGGGGTCCTATCCCGGTCGGGGGGGGTCCCATCCCGGGGTGTCCCATCCCAGTTGGGGGGGGTGTCCCATCCCGGGGTGTCCTATCCCGGAGGGGGGTCTCATCCCAGTTGGGGGGGATCGGCCCACCCCGGGGTGTCCCATTCCAGTTGGGGGGGGTCCCATCCCGGCCGGGGGGGTCCCATCCCGGGGTCTCCCATCCCGGGGGGTCCTATCCCGGAAGGGGGTCCCATCCCAGTCGGGGGGGTCCCATCCCGGTCGGGGGGTCCCATCCAGGGGTGTCCCATCCCGGGGGGTCCTATCCCGGAGGGGGGTCCCATCCCAGTTTGGGGGGGGTCCTATCCCGGTCGGGGGGGTCCCATCCCGGGGTCTCCCATCCCGGGGGGTCCTATCCCGGAGGGGGGTCCCATCCCGGGGTGTCCCATCCCATTTGGGGGGTGTCCCATCCCAGTCGGGGGGGTCCCATCCCGGGGGGTCCCATCCCATTTGGGGGGCGTCTCATCCCAGTTGGGGGGGTTCGGCCCATCCCGGGGTCTCCCATCCCGGGGGGTCCTATCCCGGAGGGGGGTCCCATCCCAGTCGGGGGGGTCCCATCCCATTTGGGGGGGGGTCTCATCCCAGTTGGGGGGGGGTGTCCCATCCCGGGGTGTCCCATCCCGGGGGGTCCTATCCCGGAGGGGGGTCCCATCCCAGTTGGGGGGGGTGTCCCATCCCGGGGGGTCCTATCCCGGAGGGGGGTCCCATCCCGGGGTCTCCCATCCCGGGGTGTCCTATCCCGGAGGGGGGTCCCATCCCAGTTTGGGGGGGGGGGGGTTCCCATCGCAGTCGGGGGGGGTCCTATCCCGGAGCGGGGTCCCATCCCAGTTGGGGGGGGGGGGTGTCCCATCCCGGGGCTCCCCTCCGGGGGCTCCCCCCGCGCCCCCCCCAGCCCTGCCGTGCGGGCGGCGGCGCCCGCCCCGGTCCCACCCCGGCGGGGAAGGGGGAGGCTCCGCCGCTCCGCGTTACAAGAGCCCGGCCCCACGCGGGGCGCGGCCACTCGCCGCGCTCCCGCCGCCCCGCACGGATCGGCCGGGACCCGCACCGGCCCCGCACCGGCCCCGCCGCCGCCAGGGACCCGCCAGCGGGACGAACCGGCCCCGGGCATGGCCCTGCCGGGGAGCTGAGCGCCGCCGCCCGCAGGTACCGGGGACGCGGCAACGGGAGGGGTGGGCGGAGGGGGTGGGGGTGGGGGGGTGTGGGGTGTCCCCGGGGGCGTCCCGGTGCGCTCCGGTACTCCCGGGAGTTACGGGGAGCGTCCCCGGGGGCGTCCCGGGGGGGGTCCGGTGTGTCCCGGGGGCGTCCCGGTGCGCTCCGGTACTCCCGGGAGTGTCCCGGGAGTTATGGGGAGTGTCCCGGGGGTGTCCCGGGGGGGCTCCGGTAGTCCCGGGACTGTCCCCGGTGTGTCCCGGTGCGCTCCGGTGGGTCCCGGGAGTTACGGGGAGTGTCCCCGGGAGTGTCCCCGGTGTGTCCCCGGGGGGGCTCCGGTAGTCCCGGGAGTGTCCCGGGAGTTATGGGGGGTGTTCCCGGGGTCGCCCCCGTAGTCCCGGGGGGCTCCGGTAGCCCCGGGAGTACGGGGAAGGGGTGGGGGTGTCCTGGAGGCGTCCCGGGGATCCCCCCGGGGGGTGCAGGGGGTCCCCGGGGGGTGCAGAAGGGGTGCGGGGGGGGTCTCGGGGGTGCAGGGGGGGTATCGGGGGTCCCCTGGGGATCCCCAGGGGGTGCAGAAGGGGTCCCGGGTGGTGTCCCGGGGGTCCCGGGTGGGGTCCCGGCGCTGCAGGGGGGGGTCCCGGCGGTGCAGAAGGGGTGCAGGGGGGGGTCTCGGGGGTGCAGGGGGGGAGTCTCGGGGGTGCAGGGGGGGTGTCCCGGGGGTGTCCCGGGGGTGCAGAGCGAGTCCGGGGGTGCAGGGGGGTGTCCCGGGTGTGTCCCGCGCGTGTCCTGCGAGGCTCCGAGCGGCCCGGGGCTGCGGGAGGGGGGGGGGGGGGGCTCCGGAGGTCCCGGGGATGCAGTGGGGGGGGGTCCCGAGGGGCTCCGGGGGTGCAGGGGAGGGGTTCGGGTGGGCTCCGGGCGCGCCCCGAGGCCCCGTGGCTCCTTCAGGGCGTGGCCCCCCCCCCCCCACTCGTGTTTCCCCCCCCCCCCCGCTCTGCCGCGCCCTGTCCGGGGAGTCCCCGCTGGGGGCGGGGCAGCGGAGATCCCCCCCCTCCCCCCCCTCGCCGCCTTCCCGCCCCGCCCGGGCAGAGGGGACCCCCCTGGGGGGTACCCCGGTGCTGGCGGGGGGGGTGCGGGGTTTGGGGGGGGGGGGGGGGATCCCCCGGGATCCCGGGGAGGGCGCGGCTCCGGCAGCCGGGCGTGGGCGCCTCGTTTAATTAACGTTCATCAGGCCGGTTTCAACGCGGGGGTGGGAGAGGCTGGGGAGGGCCCGGGGGGGGGGTGGGGGAAGGTGGGGTGGGGGGGGCATCAATTTCGGGGTGCACTCACCCCCCCCCACCCCCCAAGGACTGGCAGGGCTGGTGGATGGAGAAGGGGGGGATTGGGGGGGGGGGGGGGGGGTTTGGAGGTGCCCCCCCCCAACTTTGGTGCAAAACCTGTGTGGTTTGGGGTGTGGCCAACACCCACGCACCGTGTCACAACCCCCCCCTCCATGGGGACACCCCCCCCCCCCCTTTCCAGGACGGCCAGTGGGCGCTCGGGAAGGCCCCCACCGGAGCGGGTGCACCCCAAAAGGGACTGCAGCCCCCCCCCACCCAACCCCACCGCCTCCCCGTGTATATTGGGTGGGGCTGGGGGGGGGGGGGGGGTGGCGGCAAATAACTCCCCCCCACCCAAAAGCGTTTTGGGGTGCGTGCGGCGGCCGCGCCGCGGTGGGAAGCGACGCCCCAACGCCGCGGCTTCGGGCAGCGTCGAGAGCCGGCGGCCGGTGAAACCGGTCAGGGAACGGCGGCGGCGGCGGGAGAGGCTCTCGCGACGCCCGCGGGACTCTCGCTCCGCAGCCGGTTGAACCGGTACAGGCCGCGGGGGCCAACGCCGCCATCGAGGCCGCTCCTCTCGCCGTAACCCCGGGGTTTTTTTTTCCACCACCCCCCCCCCCATCTCCCCCCGTTTTTTTCTTGGTGTTTTCCCCATTTTTTTACATTTTTTTCTCTAATTTTCTATTTTTTTTATTATTTTTTTATTATTATTTTTTTTTTCCGCGGGGTTTGGCCGTGCCGGAGCTCGGCACCGAGGGTTTTCCTGGGAGGATCCCTGGCCCGTGCGTCACCGTCCCTCCCAGCCTGGCCGTCGGCCCTGGGCTTGTTCCTCCTTCGGGGACGAGCGGGCGGCGTGTTCTGCCCCACGCCGGGGGCCCTGCTGTACCCGGGGGGGGGGGGGTGGGGGGGTGGCCCAGGCAGCACCCTGGGTACCCCACCCCACCCCACCCCCACCCGGTCTTGCTGCAGGTGATGTTTTTAGGGTGATAAATTTCCCTGCCGAGAGCTCGCCAGCGGACCTGGGGTCGTCCGGTGGTGCCCAACCCACCCCCCCTCCCTCAAACACCCCCCCCCAGCCCCCCCCCCCCCCCCCCCCCCCAAATCAGCAGCGGCTCCTGGCCCCCGCGGCGCGAAGCTCTTGGCAGGGTCCCAGGGGAGATTTGGGGTCCTTGAAGGGGGGGGGGGGCACCCGGATTTGGGGCTCCGTGGCAGTTTGGGGCTTGGTCTTTGCTGTGGGTGATGGATTTTGGGGGGACCCCCACCCCCCACTTGGCGCGGGGGGGTCCAGCCCCCTCCTGGGAGGGGGGGGGGATTGTTGGTGCTTCCCTGGGTACCCCCCATGGTGGACACGGAACCCTGGGGTCACCCGTGATATGGGGGGGGGTGACACCGAGGAGGGGGTCACACCGTGGGGGGGGGTCCTTGGTGACGTGAGGAGGATGGGGGGGGGCTGGGGGGGGGTCGCAGAGGTGTTTGGCCGCCCCACAAGCCGGCGGCTCCTCTGTCGAGCCGACGCGATGGTGGGTTTTTTTTGGGGGGGGGGGGGGGGGGGGGCGCGATGAGATCACCGTGACCTCAGCACATCGTCCCTTTTGTGCCCCCTCCCCCCCCCCCCCCTAACCCACTGGGTGCTCTGCTGGGTTTTGGGGGGGTCCCGAGTGGGGGGGGGGGGTGTGGATCAGCCCCCCTCCTCCACCCACCCACGGCACCCCCCGCGCTGCGCTGACCCCGCACCCAGGAGCGGGTGCCCGGCGGGGCTTTGGCTGGTTTTTGGGGGTGCTTGGGGGGGGGGGGGGCGGTGTGTGGGGTGTGTGGGGGTCCTGGGGGACATCCACGGGTGCCGTCCCCACGTGGCGCCGGGCACGGTGACATCTTTGCTGCTGGGTGACATCTCATCTCACGGCAAGGGCGGGGGGCCAGGGACTAAAAATATAGGGAAGGGGCAGCACGTGGTTCACCCCAAAAATAGCAGCAGGCGGTTGCGGCCGCGGGGCTGGCATTGGCGGCGAAGGTGTCCCCTTTGCGGGGAGGAGGGGACGGGGAGGGCGTCTCCAACCGCCACGGTCACCCAGGCTGTCCCAGGCAAAGGGTGGGGGGGGGGGGAATCCACCCCCCCCCCCAACCCCCCCAAAAAATAAAGAGGCAGGTCTCTGGGAGGAGGAGGAAGGAGCGACGCGGGGTTTGGGCCGCCCCGGAGCCTCTCCCTGCGCTCGGAGGGTGCCGTGAGTCACCTCCCCGCCCAGCCCGCGGGACCTCTCCCCGGCTCCCTGACTCACAAACCTGTTTGGCCTCCGCCGGGAGCTGAGTTTTCCAGATCGTTCGGCCGGTGACACCCCTCGCGAGACCCGCAGCCTGGGTGAGGCCGGGTTGGGGCGCCCAGGGTCCCCCCCACCCCCACCCCTTCTCCGGCCGGAGCCCCTCGGGGTGTCCCGACAGCTCTTGACGCCCAACCCAACGATGGAGATGCCGCCAACCCCCTGGGCAGGCGGCGCCTGGGGACCCTCCCGGTGGAAAAAAAGGGGCTTCCTGATGGTCAGTGGGACCCTCCTGTCCTCCAGTTTGTACCCGTGGCCGCTGGTCCACCAACCTGGGGTTGTTCCCCACCGCCCCCACCCCCAAGGTCAGGACTTGACCCATCCCCTCGTTGACCAAACGCGCCCCACGACATTATTCACCTCCTTCGCCACGTCGGCGTCTCACGGTCAACGCGGCGCCCACCAGGAACCCCCCCACCCTCCCAGGGCCGCTGGTCGGAGCTGCTTTGAAGCCGGGTGGCCCGTACCGGTGCCTTGGGGTGCTCCTCCGTGGGGCCAGGACATACCGCTTCCCCTCGCTGAACCTCCCGAGGTTCCTCTCGGCCCGTTTCTCCGGCCCGGCGAGGTCCCTCTGGACGGCGGCGCCGCCCTCAGGCGTACGAGCCGCTCCCGCTTTGGTCTGACCATCGTCCAACTCGTTAAAAACCGAGGAGATCTCAGCCAGAGAGTGAAAAAACCTCTCCCAGCCCATCTTGTCATCGTCCTCAAGGCTGCCCAGAGAGGCGGCGGCGTCTCC
The DNA here is from genome assembly GCF_949628215.1 of Phalacrocorax aristotelis. Lineage (NCBI taxonomy): Eukaryota > Metazoa > Chordata > Aves > Suliformes > Phalacrocoracidae > Phalacrocorax > Phalacrocorax aristotelis. The sequence goes on along the minus strand of NW_027441398.1, from coordinate 22,933 downwards.
GTCCCTTGGAGATACTCGCACGCCGCCTGGCAGCTCCCCCACGGAGCGGCTGCGGGCGGCCGGCCTGGAGGGTCGCGCCAGCGGATCTCCAGGGGTTCCCGTTCCCACCTCAAGCGCTCCGTGGTGCCGGCAGACGCCCGCTGAGCCCGTTTGAGGTCTCCTCGGGGTTTTGCGCGGCTCCGCCAAGGGGCAGCGCCTCCCCCCGGCCTTCCCGCGCCGGCGTTGGGGGGGTGGGGTGGGGGGCTGGTGCTTTCGCTGGGTTCGGTCCCTCAACCTTGAGCCTTCCGGAAGGTTCAGGTGTGGACGGGCCCCGTAACCTTGCGCCGCTGCCGCCCCCGACCGGTGTCTTGATGCCGAACGAGCTGCTCTGAGGGTTAAATCCTCAGCTGGTACCTGCAGGAAAGGCCGAACCCCACCCTCCCACCCCCCAAATCCCCCTTGAACCCCCCCCTCCTTGTGTGTCCCCGGCTCCCCTTTCACCGGCGGCGCGTGGGAGGGGGCGGCAGATGTGGGTCCAGGAGGTGCGACGGGAGGCCGCCCTTGTCCAGGCGAGGCCTGCTTGGGCGTGTCTCGCTCGGACCAGCTGGAAACGCTTCTCGCTAAATTCGGGTTCGGATTAAGGAACCGAAACCTTAATGATGTGGGTTTTCCCTCGCCAGCCGCTTCGGTCGAGGCTTTGCTGTGGGGAGCCGTGGGGCAGGCGCCTTCCTGCCCCCGGCGCTCACGGGAGGAGCGTTGGCTGCGGCGTCGGGACGTCGCGAGGAGGCGGCTTGTCCCGTCTTCGCCCTCCGTAACCTTTGCAGCTGTGTTGGAAGGCGGTTTCCTTTTTCTATTTATTCCGTTGCTGCGGCTCGTGCGTCCTCGAAGGTCGCCAGAAAGGGAGGGAAACCCAACTCCCTTTTTATTCTTTTTAGGTGGTAAAAATGTTGAGTTTTGGGGCGGCGGCCCAGGCCCGGGGTGAGGCCTTTCTACTTCGCGACCACCCAACGGTTGAATTTCTTCCATGTCGTGACCGAAATCTCTCTTAATTGGGCGCGAGGCCCTTCTCCGAGGGCCGCGTTGGGCCAAGGCCTGTCAGCGACACCCTCTGGTTGGGGGCGCGGGGGCCGTGTCACCCTCAGCCGTGGTGACGTCGAGCTCCTACGTGGCTTATCGCCGGCCGTCCCGTTGGCTCCGAAGGCCCCGTTGGCCACGCGGCCTCGGCGGGGTCGTCCCGTCTGCGGGTGGAAAAGAAAGAGGGAGCGGGAGGAAAGGCGGAGTTTCACGCGGCCGCCTCTGGTCTCTCCGCCAGGCTGGGAAGGTGAAGCAGAAGTCGCTGGAAGGTCCACAAGTGAAGGCAGAGGGATTCCTGGGGCGGATCCAGCCAGGACCAGCGTCCCAGCAAGGTCAGTGGGATGGAGGTGGTTTAGCTCTTCTTCCTCAACGTCCCGTGCTCAAAACCCACGTCCGCCGCCTCCGTCGCGCCTCCCTTCTCACCCTTCTGCCTTTTTCCTCCCCCAGATGGAGAAGGAGGAGGAGACCCGGGAGATCCTGCTCCCCAACTGGCAAGGCAGCAGCTCCCACGGCATCACCATCGACCAGACGGATGACGGGGTCTTCGTCAAGCAAGTGCAGCAAAACTCCCCAGCCGCCAAGATGGGCGTCGTGAAGGAAGGTGGGACCTCGACGGAGGGTGTTGTGGGGACAGTCTTTTGGGGGAGGGGGGAGAAAAACGGGGTCTTTCTGTCTGTTTTTTTCCATCTTGGCGGTGCCTCGGTTGCTTCCTCCTCCTCGGGCAAGAACCCTACGGCGCGAGCGCCGTTGCTCCCCGTCTTGCTTGCGGTGGGGATGGGGGTGGGGGTGTCTCCTCCCTGCTTCTCCCTCCCGAAATATCTCACCTCTCGCCCCTCCGCTCGCCCCACCACCCACCCCCCTGCCTGCCTCACCAGGGGACCAGATCGTGAGCGCCACGGTCTATTTTGACAACCTACAATCCGGGGAAGTCGCGCAGCTGCTCAACAGCATGGGCCACCACACGGTGGGCTTGCGCTTGCAACGGAAAGGGGACAAGTCGCCGCTGCCGGGACAGTCATGGTCACACGACGTGTTTGCGGCCAGCAGCCCAGAAGTCGTTCTGGTGAGTGGCGGGGGAAGAGGGGATGAGGAGGGGGAGGAAGCATCCCGGTGCTAACGAAGGTGCCTTCGTTTCCAGAGTGGAGATGACGAGGAGTACAGGAGGATTTACACAACGAAGATCAAACCCCGGCTGAAGTCGGAGGAGGTGGTGGAAGCGGAGTGCGGTGGGACGCAGAGCAGGACCATTACGGTCACCAGGAAAGTGACGGCCTACACCGTCGACGTCACGAAGCACGACGGAGCGAAAGATGTCGACGTCGTCGGCCCGGACTTCAAAATCCGCATCCCGAGCCAGGAGATCACCCACGTGAAGACCGACGTTGAAGCGGAACCCGGGGAGGGCGCGATCAAACCGGCGCCGGGGGAGCTGCCTGGGAGGAGCGCCCACGCCACGGGCTGGAGCGCGGACATCAGAGGGGCACCTCTTGGCCCAGCGGTTGATTCTTCCACCCAGAAGTTGGATGTCCACCTCGGCGAGGCTCGGTTCGGAAAACCCGGGCTAACCGTGTCGGGAACGCAAACGACGGGCGTTCACCTGAGGACTCAGACGGACCCTCAGCTGCCGGAGAGCCAAGTTCCTGGTGGGGAAACTGGAAAACCTGTTACAGCGGAGGTGCCGGGGGGTTACGCTTCTGGCACGGCGTTCCTCGGGCCTCAGGGCGGCTCGCCCAGAATCGAAGCAAATGGACAGATGGGGAACCTGGACGCGGGGTTTCACGTCAAGGGTCCCAGGCTGGACGGCAAAGGACACCTTCCTGGCATAAACGTCCACGGAGAGCTGCTGGGGGGGACGCTGTCACACGCTGATGCTTCTGCCCCTGGTCTTCAGGGTGATATCAAAGCCCCCGGACTTGATGTTTCTTTACCGGCGATGGAAAAACCACCTGTCGACGTAGGAAAAATCAAGATTCCCGTTTTGAAAATGCCCAAGTTTGGGTTCCCGATGGCGGGATCCGGCCTCGAAGCTCAAGCCCCGCAGGTGGGCACCGACATTCCCGCGCCGAAGCTGCAGGCTCCGTGCGTGGACGTTGCCTCCTCGTCTGTCCAGGTCAAGGGACCCGAGGTTTCGGCTCCTTCAGTCAAAGTCCCAAAGCCACAGGTGGACGTGGGGTTGAAGGGTGCTGTGAAGGTCCCCTCCCCCGAACTGGAGGTCCCCGGCATGGCTATCAAAGGACCCAGCGTAGAGCTCCCGGCTTCTGACGCAGATGTTCACGGCGGCAAGGGAAAACTCAAAATACCGCACATGAACTTTCCAAAATTTACTGCCTTGGACTCGCAAGGGGAAGGTCCCGTTGTGGAAATGGCGCTCCCAAAGGGCGAGGTGGGACCGGCAGCGTCCACCGTAGACGTTGGCGTTCCCGACGTGGCCGTCAAAGGAGAATGGAAAGGCCCCATGTTCAAGAAGGTTGAAACGCCCCAAATATCTCTGTCGGACGTAAATTTGAACCTGAAAGGCCCTCAGGTGAAGGGAGATCTGGGTGTCGCGGTCCCCAGAGTGGAAGGGGACATCAAAGGACTTGGCTTTAAGGGTCTCAGGATGGACACAAAGGCTCCTGACGTTGAATTTGAAAGTCCAGAGGCTTGTTTGAAAGGGCCCAGTATATCTGCGCCAGCTATGGACGTTAACGTGAAGGGGCCTAAGCTTAAGGGAGAAGTGGATGTTTCCATCCCAAAGGTGGGCGGCAACTTGAAAGGACCCCAGCTTGACGTTAAAGGGCCCAAACTGGGAATGGACGTGCCTGACGTAGATGTCAAAGGCCCCAAAGTTACGATGCCAGAGGTACACGTCAAGGCCCCCAAAATATCCATGCCTGACCTCGACTTGAATCTGAAAGGTCCCGGGGTGAAAGGAGACGTGGATGTTTCTGCCCCAAAACTGGAAGGGGAGCTGAAAGCCCCCGGACTTGACATCAAAGGCCCCAAGGTCGACGTTGCGGCGCCAGACGTGGACATCCACGGCCCAGAGGGCAAACTGAAGATGCCGAAGCTGAAAATGCCCAAGTTTGGGGTGCCCGGCCTGAAGGCAGAGGGCCCCGACGTTGACGTGACTCTGCCAAAGGGTGAGGTGGACATTTCTGGCCCCAAGGTAGAAATTGATGTGCCAAGCGTGGACATCAAGGGCCCAGAAGGGAACCTGAAGGGCCCCAAGGTCTGTGTGCCAGATGTTGATCTGAACCTGAAAGGCCCCAAACTGAAAGGAGACGTGGATGTTTCCATTCCCACAGTAGGGGCTGATTTGAAGGGCCCCGGACTTGACATCAAAGGCCCCAAGGTCGACGTTGCGGCGCCAGACGTGGACATCCATGGCCCAGAGGGCAAACTGAAGATGCCGAAGCTGAAAATGCCCAAGTTTGGGGTGCCCGGCCTGAAGGCAGAGGGCCCCGACGTTGACGTGACTCTGCCAAAGGGTGAGGTGGACATTTCTGGCCCCAAGGTAGAAATTGATGTGCCAAGCGTGGACATCAAGGGCCCAGAAGGGAACCTGAAGGGCCCCAAGGTCTGTGTGCCAGATGTTGATCTGAACCTGAAAGGCCCCAAACTGAAAGGAGACGTGGATGTTTCCATTCCCACAGTAGGGGCTGATTTGAAGGGCCCCGGACTTGACATCAAAGGCCCCAAGGTCGATGTTGCGGCGCCAGACGTGGACATCCACGGCCCAGAGGGCAAACTGAAGATGCCGAAGCTGAAAATGCCCAAGTTTGGGGTGCCCGGCCTGAAGGCAGAGGGCCCCGACGTTGACGTGACACTTCCAAAGGGTGAGGTGGACATTTCTGGCCCCAAGGTAGATATCGATGTGCCAAGCGTGGACATCAAGGGCCCAGAAGGAAAACTGCAAGGCCCCAAGGTGAAGATGCCCGAGATGAGCTTCAAGACCCCCAAAATATCCATGCCTGACATTGACTTGAATCTGAAAGGTCCCAGGGTGAAAGGAGACGTGGATGTTTCTGCCCCAAAACTGGAAGGGGAGCTGAAAGCCCCCGGACTTGACATCAAAGGCCCCAAGGTCGACGTTGCGGCGCCAGACGTGGACATCCACGGCCCAGAGGGCAAACTGAAGATGCCGAAGCTGAAAATGCCCAAGTTTGGGGTGCCCGGCCTGAAGGCAGAGGGCCCCGACGTTGACGTGACTCTGCCAAAGGGTGAGGTGGACGTTTCTGGCCCCAAGGTAGATATCGATGTGCCAAGTGTGGACATCGAAGGGCCGGAAGGAAAAGGAAAAGGCCTCAAATTTAAAATGCCTGAACTAAACATTCAGACACCAAAACTGTCCATGCCCGACGTAGATCTCAGTTTGAAGGGCCCCAAACTGAAAGGAGATGCAGATGTTTCTGGTCTGAAGGTCTCTGGAGATCTGAAAGGCCCCAAAATAGATGTGGAAGGTCCCAAAGTGGATGTTGATATGCCTGAGGTAGACTTGGAATGTCCAGAAGGGAAAATAAAAGGCCCCAAATTTAAGATGCCAAAGCTTAATATCAAGGCACCTAAAATATCCGTGCCGGATGTAGATTTGAACTTAAAGGGACACAAAATGAAAGGAGAGGTGGATGTTTCTCTTCCAAAGATAGAAGGTGACTTGAAAGACTCTGGTGTTAATGTCAAGGGACCGAAAATAGACGTCGAGGTCCCAGATGTAAACCTGGAGTGTCCAGAAGCCAAACTGAAAATGCCAAAAATGAAATTGCCTCATTTTCGTGTGTCTGGCCCAAAGTTTGAGGGAGCCGATATAGATGTCAACCTGCCAAAAGGAGAGATAGACGTTTCTGGGCCGGAGGCGGAAATTGAAGTGCCAGAGATGGATGTTGGAGGACCAGAAGGAAAATGGAAAGGCCCCAAGTTCAGGATGCCGAAACTCAATATCAAAACACCTAAAATATCCATGCCAGATGTAGATTTGAACCTAAAGGGACCCAAAGTGAAGGGAGAAATGGGTATTGCAGCTCCTAAGATAGAAGGTGATTTGAAAGGGCCGGAAATAGATATTAAGGGGCCAAAAGTAGATGTTGAGGTCCCTGATATTGATTTGGAGGGCCCTGAAGGAAAACTGAAAGGCCCCAAGTTCAAGACGCCCGAGATGCACATCAAGGCACCCAAGATCTCCATGCCCGACGTCGACTTCAATCTGAAGGGCCCCAAAGTGAAGGGGGACGTGGACGTTTCTGTTCCCAAGCTCGAGGGTGACCTGAAGGGCCCCGACATTGACATCAAGGGTCCCAAAGTCGATGTTGACCTTCCCGACGTTGAGCTGGAAGGCCCTGAAGGGAAGCTGAAGGGCCCCAAGTTCAAGATGCCCGAGATGCACATCAAGGCACCCAAGATCTCCATGCCCGACATCGACTTCAATCTGAAGGGCCCCAAACTCAAGGGTGACGTGGACGTGTCTGTCCCGAAGCTGGAGGGTGACCTGAAGGGCCCAGACATTGACATCAAGGGCCCCAAAGTCGACATTGAGGCACCCGACGTGGACATTCACGGCCCGGAGGGGAAGTTCAAGATGCCCAAGTTCAAGATGCCCAAGTTTGGGGTGCCTGGCTTCAGAGCAGAAGGCCCAGAGGTGGACGTGAACCTGCCGAGAGCAGACGTGGATGTGTCTGGTCCCAAGGTGGATCTTGAGTGTCCAGAGGTGGAGATTGAAGGCCCTGAAGGGAAGGTGAAGGGCCCCAAGTTCAAGATGCCCGAGATGCACTTCAAGGCACCCAAGATCTCCATGCCTGACATTGACTTGAACCTGAAGGGCCCCAAAGTGAAGGGAGACGTGGATGTTTCTGTTCCCAAGCTGGAGGGTGACCTCAAGGGCCCCAACATTGACATCAAAGGTCCCAGAGTCGATGTGGACCTTCCCGACGTTGAGCTGGAAGGCCCTGAAGGGAAGGTGAAGGGCCCCAAGTTCAAGATGCCCGAGATGCACATCAAGGCACCCAAGATCTCCATGCCGGACTTTGACTTGAACCTGAAGGGCCCCAAAGTGAAGGGAGACGTGGACGTTTCTGTTCCCAAAATTGAAGGTGACCTGAAGGGCCCCGACATTGACATCAAAGGTCCCAAAGTCGATGCTGACCTTCCCGACGTTGAGCTGGAAGGCCCTGAAGGGAAGGTGAAGGGCCCCAAGTTCAAGATGCCCGAGATGCACATCAAGGCACCCAAGATCTCCATGCCGGACTTTGACTTGAACCTGAAGGGCCCCAAACTCAAGGGTGACGTGGACGTGTCTGTCCCGAAGCTCGAGGGTGACCTGAAGGGCCCAGACATTGACATCAAGGGCCCCAAGGTCGACATTGAGGCACCCGACGTGGACATTCACGGCCCGGAGGGGAAGTTCAAGATGCCCAAGTTCAAGATGCCCAAGTTTGGGGTGCCTGGCTTCAGAGCAGAAGGCCCAGAGGTGGACGTGAACCTGCCGAGAGCAGACGTGGATGTGTCTGGTCCCAAGGTGGATCTTGAGTGTCCAGAGGTGGAGATTGAAGGCCCTGAAGGGAAGGTGAAGGGCCCGAAGTTCAAGATGCCCGAGATGCACATCAAGGCACCCAAGATCTCCATGCCGGACTTTGACTTGAACCTGAAGGGCCCCAAAGTGAAGGGAGACGTGGATGTTTCTGTTCCCAAGCTGGAGGGTGACCTCAAGGGCCCCGACATTGACATCAAGGGTCCCAAAGTCGATGTTGACCTTCCCGACGTTGAGCTGGAAGGCCCTGAAGGGAAGGTGAAGGGCCCCAAGTTCAAGATGCCCGAGATGCACATCAAGGCACCCAAGATCTCCATGCCGGACTTTGACTTGAACCTGAAGGGCCCCAAAGTGAAGGGAGATGTGGACGTTTCTGTTCCCAAAATTGAAGGTGACCTCAAGGGCCCCGACATTGACATCAAAGGGCCCAAAGTCGATGTTGACCTTCCCGACGTTGAGCTGGAAGGCCCTGAAGGGAAGCTGAAGGGCCCCAAGTTCAAGATGCCCGAGATGCACATCAAGGCACCCAAGATCTCCATGCCCGACGTCGACTTCAATCTGAAGGGCCCCAAACTCAAGGGTGACGTGGACGTGTCTGTCCCGAAGCTCGAGGGTGACCTGAAGGGCCCAGACATTGACATCAAGGGCCCCAAAGTCGACATTGAGGCACCCGACGTGGACATTCACGGCCCGGAGGGGAAGTTCAAGATGCCCAAGTTCAAGATGCCCAAGTTTGGGGTGCCTGGCTTCAGAGCAGAAGGCCCAGAGGTGGACGTGAACCTGCCAAGAGCAGACGTGGATGTGTCTGGTCCCAAGGTGGATCTTGAGTGTCCAGAGGTGGAGATTGAAGGCCCTGAAGGGAAGGTGAAGGGCCCCAAGTTCAAGATGCCCGAGATGCACTTCAAGGCACCCAAGATCTCCATGCCTGACATTGACTTGAACCTGAAGGGCCCCAAAGTGAAGGGGGATGTGGACATCTCCGTCCCTAAGCTCGAGGGTGACCTCAAGGGCCCCGACATTGACATCAAGGGTCCCAAAGTTGACATTGAGGCACCCGACGTGGACATTCACGGGCCAGAAGGAAAATTCAAAATGCCCAAGTTCAAGATGCCTAAATTTGGGATGCCAGGGCTGAAGGGAGAAGGCCCAGAAGTTGATGTGGACCTCCCAAAAGGGGGTGTTGATGTTTCCATGCCAAAGGTGGATATTGAGGGTCCAGAGTTGGACATCGAGGGTCCTGAAGGAAAACTGAAAGGTCCCAAATTTAAGATGCCTGAGATGCACATCAAGGCACCCAAGATCTCCATGCCTGACATTGACTTGAACCTGAAAGGCCCAAAAGTGAAGGGGGATGTTTCTCTTCCAAAATTAGAAGGTGACTTGAAGGGACCTGATGTGAATATTAAAGGGCCAAAGTTGGATATTGATGTCCCTGATATTGATGTTGAAGGTCCTGAGGGAAAATGGAAGGGCCCCAAGATAAAAATGCCGGACATGCATATTAAGGCACCTAAATTTTCTATGCCTGATGTAGATCTCAACTTGAAAGGTCCCAAATTGAAGGGAGAAATGGATGTTTCTGTACCAAAAATAGAAGGTGATGTGAAAGTGCCAGATCTGGAACTCAAAGGGCCCAAAGTGGACATAGAAGCTCCCGAGATAGACATTGAGGGCCCAGAAGGAAAGTTAAAGGGTCCCAAATTCAAGATGCCCGACATGCATTTCAAAGCCCCCAAGATCTCCATGCCGGACTTTGACCTGAACCTGAAGGGCCCCAAAGTGAAGGGGGATGTGGACGTTTCTGTTCCCAAAATTGAGGGAGATTTGAAAGGCCCAGATGTTGACATCAAAGGCCCGAAACTGGATGTTGACCTTCCCGACGTTGACCTAGAGTGTCCAGAAGCAAAACTTAAAGGCCCCAAGTTCAAGATGCCTGAAATGCACTTCAAGACGCCAAAAATCTCCATGCCCGATATCGATTTGAACCTGAAAGGTCCTAAGCTGAAGGGAGATATGGATGTCTCTGCCCCCAAACTAGAGGGTGACTTGAAAGGCCCCGAGATGGGTATCAAAGGCCCTAAACTAGATATAGAAGCTCCTGATGTGGATATTGAGATCCCAGAAGGAAAGCTGAAGGGCCCCAAGTTCAAGATGCCCGACATGCATTTCAAAGCCCCCAAAATCTCCATGCCGGACTTTGACCTGAACCTGAAAGGCCCCAAAGTGAAGGGGGATGTGGATGTTTCTCTTCCCAAGCTGGAGGGTGACCTCAAGGGCCCCGACATTGACATCAAAGGTCCTAAAGTCGATGTTGACCTTCCCGACGTTGAGCTGGAAGGCCCTGAAGGGAAGGTGAAGGGCCCCAAGTTCAAGATGCCCGAGATGCACATCAAGGCACCCAAGATCTCCATGCCCGACGTCGACTTCAATCTGAAGGGCCCCAAACTCAAGGGTGACGTGGACGTGTCTGTCCCGAAGCTGGAGGGTGACCTGAAGGGCCCAGACATTGACATCAAGGGCCCCAAGGTCGACATTGAGGCACCCGACGTGGACATTCACGGCCCGGAGGGGAAGTTCAAGATGCCCAAGTTCAAGATGCCCAAGTTTGGGATGCCTGGCTTCAGAGCAGAAGGCCCAGAGGTGGACGTGAACCTGCCGAGAGCAGACGTGGATGTGTCTGGTCCCAAGGTGGATCTTGAGTGTCCAGAGGTGGAGATTGAAGGCCCTGAAGGGAAGGTGAAGGGCCCCAAGTTCAAGATGCCCGAGATGCACTTCAAGGCACCCAAGATCTCCATGCCTGATGTTGACTTCAGTATGAAGGGCCCCAAAGTGAAGGGGGATGTGGACATTTCTGTTCCCAAGCTGGAGGGTGACCTCAAGGGCCCCGACATTGACATCAAAGGGCCCAAAGTCGATGCTGACCTTCCCGACGTTGAGCTGGAAGGCCCTGAAGGGAAGCTGAAGGGCCCCAAGTTCAAGATGCCCGAGATGCACTTCAAGGCACCCAAGATCTCCATGCCTGATGTTGACTTCAATCTGAAGGGCCCCAAAGTGAAGGGTGACGTGGACGTGTCTGTCCCTAAGCTCGAGGGTGACCTGAAGGGCCCAGACATTGACATCAAGGGCCCCAAGGTCGACATTGAGGCACCCGACGTGGACATTCACGGCCCGGAGGGGAAGTTCAAGATGCCCAAGTTCAAGATGCCCAAGTTTGGGGTGCCTGGCTTCAGAGCAGAAGGCCCAGAGGTGGACGTGAACCTGCCGAGAGCAGACGTGGATGTGTCTGGTCCCAAGGTGGATCTTGAGTGTCCAGAGGTGGAGATTGAAGGCCCTGAAGGGAAGGTGAAGGGCCCCAAGTTCAAGATGCCCGAGATGCACTTCAAGGCACCCAAGATCTCCATGCCTGATGTTGACTTCAGTATGAAGGGCCCCAAAGTGAAGGGTGACGTGGACGTTTCTGTTCCCAAGCTGGAGGGTGACCTCAAGGGCCCCGACATTGACATCAAAGGTCCGAAAGTCGATGTTGACCTTCCTGACGTTGAGCTGGAAGGCCCTGAAGGGAAGCTGAAGGGCCCCAAGTTCAAGATGCCCGAGATGCACTTCAAGACACCCAAGATCTCCATGCCTGACGTTGACTTCAGTATGAAGGGCCCCAAAGTGAAGGGTGACGTGGATGTTTCTGTTCCCAAGCTGGAGGGTGACCTCAAGGGCCCCGACATTGACATCAAGGGCCCCAAAGTCGATGTTGACCTTCCTGACGTTGAGCTGGAAGGCCCTGAAGGGAAGGTGAAGGGCCCCAAGTTCAAGATGCCCGAGATGCACATCAAGACACCCAAGATCTCCATGCCTGACGTTGACTTCAGTATGAAGGGCCCCAAAGTGAAGGGTGACGTGGATGTTTCTGTTCCCAAGCTGGAGGGTGACCTGAAGGGCCCCGACATTGACATCAAGGTTCCCAAAGTCGATGTGGACCTTCCCGACGTTGAGCTGGAAGGCCCTGAAGGGAAGGTGAAGGGCCCCAAGTTCAAGATGCCCGAGATGCACATCAAGGCACCCAAGATCTCCATGCCCGACGTCGACTTCAATCTGAAGGGCCCCAAACTCAAGGGTGACGTGGACGTGTCTGTCCCGAAGCTCGAGGGTGACCTGAAGGGCCCAGACATTGACATCAAGGGCCCCAAAGTCGACATTGAGGCACCCGACGTGGACATTCACGGCCCGGAGGGGAAGTTCAAGATGCCCAAGTTCAAGATGCCCAAGTTTGGGGTGCCTGGCTTCAGAGCAGAAGGCCCAGAGGTGGACGTGAACCTGCCAAGAGCAGACGTGGATGTGTCTGGTCCCAAGGTGGATCTTGAGTGTCCAGAGGTGGAGATTGAAGGCCCTGAAGGGAAGGTGAAGGGCCCCAAGTTCAAGATGCCCGAGATGCACTTCAAGGCACCCAAGATCTCCATGCCTGATGTTGACTTGAACCTGAAGGGCCCCAAAGTGAAGGGAGATGTGGATGTTTCTCTTCCCAAAATTGAGGGAGATTTGAAAGGCCCTGACTTTGACATCAAAGGTCCCAAAGTCGATGTTGACCTTCCCGACGTTGAGCTGGAAGGCCCTGAAGGGAAGCTGAAGGGCCCCAAGTTCAAGATGCCTGAGATGCACATCAAGGCACCCAAGATCTCCATGCCCGACGTCGACTTCAATCTGAAGGGCCCCAAACTCAAGGGTGACATGGACGTGTCTGTCCCTAACCTGGAGGGTGACCTGAAGTGCCCAGACATTGACATCAAGGGCCCCAAAGTCGACATTGAAGCACCTGATGTGGACATTCATGGTCCAGAAGGTAAAATAAAAATGCCCAAGTTCAAAATGCCCAAGTTTGGGTTGTCTGGGTTGAAAGGAGAGGCCCCAGAAGTTGATGTAAATCTTCCTGAAGCTGATGTTGCTATTTCTGGTCCGAAGATTGATGTTACTGTTCCTGAGCTGGACATTGAAGGACCAGAAGGAAAACTTAAGGGACCTAAGTTTAAGAAGCCTGATGTGCAATTCAATGTTCCTAAAATCTCCATGCCAGATATTGACTTAAATTTGAAAGGTCCAAAACTGAAAGCTGACGTTGATCCTTCCCTTCCCAAGATAGAGGGTGAGCTGAAAAGTCCAAAGGTGGACATCAAAGGGCCAGAAGTTGAGGTCGAGGGCCCAAAGCTTGATCTAGAAGGAAAGAGTAAAAAATCCAGGTTTAAACTTCCAAAATTTGGCTTTTCTGGTCCTAAAGTGCAAGGCCCTGATGTAGATGTGAAACTTAAAAAACCTGAGGTTGAAGTAGCTGGTCCGAAAGTTGATGTTCATGTTCCAGACGTGGATGTACAGGCAAAATCGAAAGGGTCAAAATTTAAAATGCCTTTCCTGAGTATTTCATCACCTAAAGTTTCGGTGCCAGATGTGGAGCTAAATCTAAAAGGGCATAAAGTAAAGGGAGAGTTAGATGTTTCCAGCCCCAACTTGGAAGGGGAACTGAAAGGTCCCGAAGTGGACATCAAAGGCCCCAAAGTCAACATTGAGGCGCCCGACGTGGATGTTCATGGGCCGGAGGGTAAACTCAAAATGCCCAAGTTTAAAATGCCTAAATTTGGTGTGTCTGGGTTAAAGGCCGAGGGGCCAGAGGTGGACGTTAGCATTCCAAAAGGAGAGCTGGAAGTTTCCGGTCCCAAGTTGGATATTGAAGGTGCTGGTTTGGAAATGGAAGGGCCAGAGGGGAAACTCAAAGGTCCCCACATTAAAATGCCAGACATAAACATCAAGGCACCCAAGATCTCCATGCCCGACATTGACCTGAACCTGAAAGGCCCCAAAGCAAAGGCAGATGTCGACATCGCTCTTCCCCAGGTGGATCTGAAGGGCTCAGATTTGCATGTGAAAGGACCGCAAGTGGATGTAGAGGTTCCTGACCTTGACATTGAAGGTCCCAAAGGAAAATTGAAAGGCCCCAAATTTAAAATGCCTGAAATGAATATCAAGGCTCCCAATATTTCCATGCCAGACTTCGATTTGAACTTGAAAGGTCCCAAGACAAAAGGAGGGGTGGATGTCGACCTTCCGGCGCCAAAACTGGAAGGGGACTTGAGTATGCCAGATGTTAATATCAAAGGACCAAAGGTTGATGTTGATGTTCCTGAGTTGGATGTTGAAGTGGGAGAAGGGAAGCTGAAGGGCCCCAAGTTCAAGATGCCCGAGATGCACATCAAGGCACCCAAGATCTCCATGCCTGATGTTGACTTCAATCTGAAGGGCCCCAAACTCAAGGGTGACGTGGACGTGTCTGTCCCAAAGCTCGAGGGTGACCTGAAGGGCCCAGACATTGACATCAAGGGCCCCAAAGTTGACATTGAGGCACCCGACGTGGACATTCACGGCCCGGAGGGGAAGTTCAAGATGCCCAAGTTCAAGATGCCCAAGTTTGGGGTGCCTGGCTTCAGAGCAGAAGGCCCAGAGGTGGACGTGAACCTGCCGAGAGCAGACGTGGATGTGTCTGGTCCCAAGGTGGATCTTGAGTGTCCAGAGGTGGAGATTGAAGGCCCTGAAGGGAAGGTGAAGGGCCCCAAGTTCAAGATGCCCGAGATGCACTTCAAGACACCCAAGATCTCCATGCCTGACATTGACTTGAACCTGAAAGGCCCCAAAGTGAAGGGGGATGTGGACATTTCTGTTCCCAAGCTGGAGGGTGACCTCAAGGGTCCGGAATTGGATATAAAAGGACCCAAAGTCGACATAGATGTGCCTGATGTGGAGGTTGAAGGACCAGAAGGGAAATTGAAAGGGCCCAAATTGAAGATGCCAGAGATGCATTTTAAGGCTCCTAAAATCTCCATGCCGGACTTTGATCTGAACCTGAAAGGGCCGAAAGTGAAGGGGGATGTGGATGTGTCTGTGCCGTGTGTGGAAGGTGACCTGAAAGGGCCAAAGGTTGATGTTAAAGGTCCTGAGTTGGATGTTAGTGCCCCAGATGTTGAAATTGAGGGTCCAGAGGGAAAGTTAAAGGGCCCCAAGTTCAAGATGCCCGAGATGCATTTCAAAGCCCCCAAGATCTCCATGCCAGACTTTGACCTGAACCTGAAAGGCCCCAAAGTGAAGGGGGATGTGGATGTTTCTGTTCCCAAGCTGGAGGGTGACCTCAAGGGCCCCGACATTGACATCAAAGGTCCTAAAGTCGATGTTGACCTTCCCGACGTTGAGCTGGAAGGCCCTGAAGGGAAGGTGAAGGGCCCCAAGTTCAAGATGCCCGAGATGCACATCAAGGCACCCAAGATCTCCATGCCCGACGTCGACTTCAATCTGAAGGGCCCCAAAGTGAAGGGGGACGTGGACGTTTCTGTTCCCAAGCTGGAGGGTGACCTGAAGGGCCCAGACATTGACATCAAGGGCCCCAAAGTCGACATTGAGGCACCTGACGTGGACATTCAGGGCCCGGAGGGGAAGTTCAAGATGCCCAAGTTCAAGATGCCCAAGTTTGGGGTGCCTGGCTTCAGAGCAGAAGGCCCAGAGGTGGACGTGAACCTGCCGAGAGCAGACGTGGATGTGTCTGGTCCCAAGGTGGATCTTGAGTGTCCAGAGGTGGAGATTGAAGGCCCTGAAGGGAAGGTGAAGGGCCCCAAGTTCAAGATGCCCGAGATGCACATCAAGGCACCCAAGATCTCCATGCCGGACTTTGACTTGAACCTGAAGGGCCCCAAAGTGAAGGGGGACGTGGATGTTTCTCTTCCCAAGCTGGAGGGTGACCTCAAGGGCCCCGACATTGACATCAAAGGTCCCAAAGTCGATGTTGACCTTCCCGACGTTGAGCTGGAAGGCCCTGAAGGGAAGGTGAAGGGCCCCAAGTTCAAGATGCCTGAGATGCACTTCAAGGCACCCAAGATCTCCATGCCGGACATTGACTTGAACCTGAAGGGCCCCAAAGTGAAGGGAGACGTGGACATTTCTGTTCCCAAGCTGGAGGGTGACCTGAAGGGCCCCGACATTGACATCAAAGGTCCCAAAGTCGATGTTGACCTTCCCGACGTTGAGCTGGAAGGCCCTGAAGGGAAGCTGAAGGGCCCCAAGTTCAAGATGCCCGAGATGCACATCAAGGCACCCAAGATCTCCATGCCCGACGTCGACTTCAATCTGAAGGGCCCCAAAGTGAAGGGTGATGTGGACGTGTCTGTCCCGAAGCTCGAGGGTGACCTGAAGGGCCCAGACATTGACATCAAGGGCCCCAAAGTCGACATTGAGGCACCCGACGTGGACATTCACGGCCCGGAGGGGAAGTTCAAGATGCCCAAGTTCAAGATGCCCAAGTTTGGGATGCCTGGCTTCAGAGCAGAAGGCCCAGAGGTGGACGTGAACCTGCCGAGAGCAGACGTGGATGTGTCTGGTCCCAAGGTGGATCTTGAGTGTCCAGAGGTGGAGATTGAAGGCCCTGAAGGGAAGGTGAAGGGCCCCAAGTTCAAGATGCCCGAGATGCACTTCAAGACACCCAAGATCTCCATGCCGGACATTGACTTGAACCTGAAGGGCCCCAAAGTGAAGGGGGATGTGGACATCTCTGTCCCTAAGCTCGAGGGTGACCTCAAGGGCCCCGACATTGACATCAAAGGTCCGAAAGTCGATGTGGACCTTCCCGACGTTGAGCTGGAAGGCCCTGAAGGGAAGCTGAAGGGCCCCAAGTTCAAGATGCCCGAGATGCACATCAAGGCACCCAAGATCTCCATGCCCGATGTCGACTTCAATCTGAAGGGCCCCAAACTCAAGGGTGACGTGGACGTGTCTGTCCCGAAGCTCGAGGGTGACCTGAAGGGCCCAGACATTGACATCAAGGGCCCCAAAGTCGACATTGAGGCACCCGACGTGGACATTCACGGCCCGGAGGGGAAGTTCAAGATGCCCAAGTTCAAGATGCCCAAGTTTGGGATGCCTGGCTTCAGAGCAGAAGGCCCAGAGGTGGACGTGAACCTGCCGAGAGCAGACGTGGATGTGTCTGGTCCCAAGGTGGATCTTGAGTGTCCAGAGGTGGAGATTGAAGGCCCTGAAGGGAAGGTGAAGGGCCCCAAGTTCAAGATGCCTGAGATGCACATCAAGGCACCCAAGATCTCCACACCAGACTTTGATCTGAGCCTGAAAGGTCCCAAAGTAAAAGGTGATGTCGACCTATCTGTGTCAGGAGCAGAATGTGAACTGAAAGGCCCAGAGGTCAATGTCGGTGCTCCGAAATTAGACGTAGGTGCCCCTGATGTTCATATCGACAGCCCAGAGGGTAAATTCAAGCTGCCTAAATTCAAAATGCCCAAATTTTCTATGCCTGGCTTTAAAGGGGAGGGGGTGGACGTGGATGTGAACCTCCCAAAGGGAGACCTTGACGTTTCTGGCCCCAGCATAGACGTAGAGGCTCCTGATCTGAATTTGGATGGAAAAGTCAAAGGTCCCAAATTTACAATGCCTGAAATGCACATTAAGGCTCCCAAAGTCTCCCTCCCCGATGTCGACTTCAACATCAAGGGCCCTCAAGTGAAAGGAGATGTGGATGTTTCTGGACCCAGGCTTGAAGGTGATTTGAAAGCACCCCAGATTGACATGAAAGCCCCCAAAATAGACGTTGAGGTTCCCGATGTGACCATTGAAGGGCCGGAAGGGAAACTCAAAGGCCCAAAATTCAAGATGCCCGAGATGCACATCAAAGCACCCAAGTTCTCCATGCCCGACGTCGACTTCAATCTGAAAGGCCCCAAGGTGAAGGGAGACGTGGACGTCTCGGCACCGAAGTTGGAAGGGGATTTGCAGTGTCCAGACGTTGACATCAAGGGCCCCAAGCTGGACATTCAAGCACCCGATGTGAGCATCGAAGGGCCGGATGGAAAACTGAAAGGGCCCAGGATCAAGATGCCAGAAATGCACATCAAGACCCCGCAGATCTCCATGCCAGACATAGACTTGAACCTAAAGGGGCTGAAGGTGAAAGGCGATGCTGACCTTCAGGGCCCGAAGCTCGAGGGAGGTCTGAAGGGTCCTGAGGTCGATATTAAGGGCCCAAAAGTGGATATCGAAGGCCCAGAGGTTGATGTTGATGGTCTGGAGGGAAAAATGAAGCTGCCTAAAATGAAGCTGCCCAAGTTTGGCTTGAAAGGGGAAGGGCCTGACGTGGACGTGAACCTGCCGAAGGCAGAGGTCGCTGTTTCAGGCCCCAAGGTAGATATTAGTGTCCCGGATGTGAGTGTTGAAGGTCCAGAGGGGAAACTGAAAGGTCCGAAACTGAAGATGCCAGAAATGCACATGAATGTTCCTAAAATCTCGATGCCCGAGATCGACTTGAGTTTGAAAGGCCACAAAACGAAGGGAGGCTTTGACGTTTCAGCCCCAAAGCTAGAAGGGAACCTGAAAGGGCCTGACGTTGACATCAAAGGCCCAGAATTTGGAGTCAAAAGCCCCGAAGTTGACGTCGAATGTCCTGACTTGAACATCGAAGGCCCGGAGGCAAATATCAAATTTCCCAAGTTTAAGAAGTCCAAGTTTGGGTTTGGGATGAAAAGCCCGAAAGCAGAAATGAAGGTCCCGGGGGCAGAAGTGGATTTACCTGAGGCGGAGCTGAACGTGGAGTCACCCGACGTCAGCATTGCTGGAAAGGGTAAGAAGAGCAAGTTCAAGATGCCGAAACTTCATATGAGTGGCCCTAAAGTTAAAGGCAAGAAAGGTGGGTTCGATGTGAACGTGGCCGGTGGAGAGCTCGATGCGAATTTGAGATCGCCCGACCTGGATGTGAACGTGGCTGCTCCGGACGTGACGATAAAAGGTGATGCTACGGTGAAGTCCCCCAAAGGGAAGAAACCCATGTTTGGGAAAATCTCCTTCCCAGATGTTGAATTTGATCTTAAAACGCACAGATTCAGAGGGGATGCTTCTGTGGCAGCCCCCAAAATAGAGGGGGAGCTTAAAGCGCCTGAGCTAGAAGTTTCTGTGCCAACGGTCAAAGGTGATGTAAAAGGCCCCAGTCTCCATTTGGACGTTGAAGCGCCTGACGTGAGCCTGAAGAAACCAAAATTCCAACTTCCCGGAGGGCAGGTGGGCCTAGGGGACTTGAAAATTGAGGGCGACCTGAAAGGACCCGCCATTGACGTTACCGTTCCCTCGATCCCAACGCCAGACGTCGACTTAAATGTGAAAGGACCAAAAGTGAAAGGTGACGTCAGCATTCCTGGAGCAGAACTGGAAGGTCCCGAAGGAAAGCTGAGATTGCCCAAGGTGGGGAAAATGGGTCTCGGGCTGGAAATGCCGGGTGCAAGCTTGGATCTCTCGGGCCCGGCTGTGGAAGGAAGCGCGAGCCTCCCCTCGGCTGACGTGAACCTCCAAGGCGTTGACGTAAAGCTCAAAGGGCCCCAAATCTCTGGCCCCGATTTTGATGGATGCCTGAAAGGACCAAAAATAAAGGGAGATCTGGATGTTTCGAGTTCTGTGGAAGGGCCAAATGTCAGCCTGGAGGCGCCAGGCGTTGACGTTGGGGGCCTGGGAGGAAAGCTGAAGCTGCCGAAGTTTAAATCCCCTGCTTTGGAGGCACCTGATCTGAGCGTGAAAGGAGGTGTCGACTGCTCCGGCCCACAAGCGGAGGTGGATGCGAAAGCCCCGGGTGCAAATCTCAATCTCGGCATCGCCGGCGTCGGCATCAAAGGACCCTCGGTGGACGTTTCTGCCCCGGATTTGGATGTAAACGTGAAAGGACCAAAGGTGAAGGGAGATCTTGACGTTTCATCCCCCAAAGCGTCCGTGAACACGTCCGATAGCGGCTTTGAGATTCTGGGGGGCACGATCAAGCTCCCGTCCCTCAAGCTCCCCGTGTTCGGTGTTTCTGGTTCTGGTGTGGATGGAGCCGACGTAGGGCTCAGCCTCGAAGGCCCCCAAGTGAAGGGAGGCCTGAAGGGCTCAGGGGCTGGCGTTGGGTTGGAAGGACCCGACGTGGAATTGAAAGGGCCTAAATTTCAAATGCAATCACCCAGCGTTTCCTTGCCCGACGTTGACCTGAAGCTGAAAGGACCAAACCTACGGAGCGACGTAGATGTTGCCGGTGACCTCCAAGGTCCAAAAGTCGGCGTGGAAGCACCTCGTGTCGACGTCAAGGAGCCTGGGGTAGGCGTCCACCTCGACGCTCCTGCCTTGGACGCGTCCGCGCTGAAAGTTTCCGGGTCGGGTTTTAACATCAATGTAAAAGGGCCGAAGATCAAAGGTGGTGCCGCCGTCTCTGGCGAGGCGGCAGCGCCCGCTGCCAGCGCCGGCGGCGGAGCTTTTCACGTTAGCGGCCCGAAAATCGGCATCGGAGGTCCCGGCGTCGCCGGCGGCGTCCCGCAAGGTAGCCTGGAAAGCAGCCTGGGAAAAGTGTCGTTCCCCAAGCTGCGAATGCCTAAATTTGTCTTTTCGGACCCCGATGTGAAGGGCAGAGAGATGGGGGTCGATGTCGAGTTCCCCGGGGCCGACGCTAACCTCCAGGCTGGCTGCGGAGAGCTCGAGCTGGAGGACGCGGACGTCAGACTAAAGAAATCCAAAATCAAAATGCCGAAGTTCAATTTTACCAAGCAGAAGGGGAAGAGCAGCGGCGCCCTCGGCTCCCTGGAGATTTCGGGCTCCGTTTCGGGTTCAAAAGGCGACCTGAAGAGCTCCAAGGTCAGTTTGGGCTCCGCAGAAGGCGAGCTCGAGGGGGGAGAGGGTCCGTCGGTGAAAGGGAAGTTCTCCCTCTTCAAAAGCAAGAAGACGCGTCACCGGTCGTCGTCCCTCAGCGACGAGCGCTCGTCCCACTCGACGCCCGCGGGAACCCTGGAGCCGGACGCCGACAAGGGGAAACAGGGCAAAATGAAATTCGGGACGTTTGGGGGGATCGGCTCTAAAACTAAAGGTTCTTACGAGGTGACGGGAAGCGACGAGGAGGTGGGGAAGGCGCAAGGCAGCGGCGCGGCGCTGGCGTCCAAAAAATCGCGCTTGTCCTCCTCCTCCAGCAACGACAGCGGGACGAAGGGCGGCTTCCGCGTGCCCGGCGTGGAGCTGGCGGTGGCCAAGAAGAAGGAGTAGCGCGGCTGTACATAAGTGCCTGTGTATATAGGGGGGCCCTTCCCGGGTTTGTACAGATGGGGGGTCTTTTTTTTTTTTGGGGGGGGGGTGGGGGAAGCATCGCGGTGGGCGCTGAGGCGGTGGGGGGGGTGGGGGAAGCGGGGGGGGGCGGGGGGGTGGTGGTGGGGGGAGGCCGCGGCTGATGCGGCCGGGCGGAAGCTTTCCCGCACGCGCGACGTCGGCTTGTGCACGAAATGCTGCGCGCTTACCTTTCCTGGCGAGCTATTTGTGATACTCATTTATTTTTTTATTTTTTTTGGAGGGGGGGGGTTATTTTTTTCTTCCGTTTTACTGAATATTTTCAGCGTTTGGTTCGTGGAAATGAGGGGTTGTTTGTATTCTCTTTTTTTTTCCATCTTAAGAGAGTTTTTTTCCCATCTTAAGAGAGTTTTTTTCCCATCTTAAGAGAGTTTTTTTCCCATCTTAAGAGAGTTTTTTTCCCATCTTAAGAGAGTTTTTTTTCCATCTTAAGAGAGTTTTTTCCATCTTAAGAGAGTTTTTTCCCATCTTGAGTTTTTTTCCCATCTTAAGAGTTTTTTCCCATCTTAAGAGTTTTTTTCCATCTTAAGAGAGTTTTTTTCCATCTTAAGAGTTTTTTTTCCATCTTAAGAGTTTTTTTCCATCTTAAGAGAGTTTTTTTCCCATCTTAAGAGTTTTTTTCCCATCTTAAGAGTTTTTTCCATCTTAAGAGAGTTTTTTCCATCTTAAGAGAGTTTTTTCCCATCTTAAGAGTTTTTTTATCTTAAGAGAGTTTTTTTCCCATCTTAAGAGTTTTTTCCCATCTTAAGAGAGTTTTTTTCCATCTTAAGAGAGTTTTTTTCCATCTTAAGAGTTTTTTCCCATCTTAAGAGTTTTTTCCCATCTTAAGAGAGTTTTTTTTCCATCTTAAGAGAGTTTTTTCCATCTTAAGAGTTTTTTCCCATCTTAAGAGAGTTTTTTCCCATCTTAAGAGTTTTTTCCATCTTAAGAGAGTTTTTTTTCCATCTTAAGAGAGTTTTTTTCCCATCTTAAGAGTTTTTTTATCTTAAGAGAGATTTTTTCCCATCTTAAGAGTTTTTTTCCCATCTTAAGAGTTTTTTTCCCATCTTAAGAGAGAGGTTTTTTTTTTTTTTGGCTTTTATTTTGATTTTTTTACGGGGCTGAAATGTGTCGGCGAAACGCGCCCATTAAAACCACAAAAAATTAAGCGCCAAAAACACCCCCCAAAACCTTAAAAAAAAAAAACCCAAACCAACCAACAACCCCCCAGAACCAACCCGCCAGACGCCGCACAGGCGCCGCCGGAAGCGGGACCCGCCCAAGCGCCCTCCCGCCGCGGGGGGCTGCCAGGGAGACCGGGCGCGGTTCCCGGGGCTCGGCCGCGCGCGCGAGTAACCCCCGGCGGCGCCGGCCGCAAGCGAGAAACGGGGCCGGTTGGGCCAGAAACGGGGCCGGAGGCTCCGCGCGTTTCCCGCGACGTGGCGGCGCCTGGTTCGGTTTTGGTTTAGTTGGGATTTATTTTTTTGGTTTTGTTATTTTTCCCCCCCCCCGCCTTAATTTTTAGCGACGGGTTCTTTGTCACCGCTTCACGGCTGTTACGTTGTTTGTGTTATAAGAGGGGGGGAAAAGCATTAAAAAACCCCACCCCCCCCACCCCCACCCCCCCCCCAAAAAAAACCCCAAAGTTGCAGGCTGAAAACTTTCAACGGCCACTTTTTCCGGCGGGGGGGGGTATAATATTTTTTGTTAATGCGTGTATCTTGGGTTTAAAAAATAATTATAATAATAATAAAAAAAAACAAAACAGCAAAAAAAAAAAAGAAAAAAAGAAAAAAAGAAAAACCCCTTTCAGCACTTTAATGGCAAATTAATTGAGAATGTAAGACGAATGATCTTGTAAAATGCAAATAAAAATGTTTATTAACCGTCATTCCGCGCAATGGCTGCCGGCGTTGTTCAGCGTCACCCGTTGAGGGGTTATTTATGCTTAATTTTAAGGTATTTAGCCTCAAATTTAAGTTATTTACCATCAAATTTAGGTTATTGACCCATAAATGTGAGGTTATTTACCCTCAAATTTAGGTTATTTACCCTTAAATTTGAGGTTATTTACCCTTAAATTTAGGTTATTTAGCCTCAAATTTAGGTTATTTACCTGTAAATTTAAGTTATTTACCATCAAATTTAGGTTATTGACCCATAAATTTAAGTTATTTACCCTCAAATTTAGGTTATTTACCCTTAAATTTGAGGTTATTTACTCTTTTAAGTTATTTACCCTTAAATTTAGGT
>NW_027441397.1:0-16786 GCF_949628215.1 Phalacrocorax aristotelis | reverse complement strand
AGCCCTGGGGGGGTTTGGAGGGGCCCCAGGGGGGTCCCTCACGTGACAACGGGGTCCCAGCAGGGCTGGGGGGTTTGGGGGAGCCCTGGGGGGGTTTGGGGGGGCCCCAGGGGGGTTGGGGGGTCCCTCACGTGACGACGGGGTCCCGGCAGGGCTGGGGGGTTTGGGGGGGCCCTGGGGGGATTTGGGGGGGCCCTCACGTGACGACGGGGTCCCGGCAGGGCTGCAGCGAGAGGCAGCAGCAGTCGAAGTCCTTGACGGCGTCGCGGCCCACCCGCACCCGCTGGGTGCCGTAGCCCGAGGCCGCTGGGGGGGGACACGGGGACACCGTCACCCCCCGGGTTCCCCAGACGCCCCCCCCACCCCCCGGGTCCCCCTGCCACCTCCATGTCCCCAGGTCCCTCCGCGACCCCCACGTATCCCCCGCGTCCCCCCACCACTCCCCGTGTCCCCAGTATTCCCCCGTGTCCCTCTGCGACCCTCCCCACACCGCCATGTCCCCGTTCCCCGTGTCCCGCCATGTACCCCCACATCCCCCCGTGCCCCCCACATCCCCCCACGCCCCCCCCCTCCGCCGCCCACCCGTGTCCTTTTTCTTTTCGTGGTAGGTGTACACGGCGCCCGCCGTGCAGTTCTTCCCGTGACGCGTCATGGCGGCCTCGGAGGGTCCGGGGGGGGTCGGGGGGGGGTCCTGGGGGGTCCCGGGGGGCTCTTCGGGGGTTCCCGGAGCGGGTGGGGGCGGGGTGGCCCCGGCCTTTCCTCTTGCCGGTCGCTCTTCGCTCTTCCGCCGCTACCGGAAGCCGGAAGTGCCTCGACCGGAAATGCCACGCCGGAAATGGCCCCACCCGGAGTAAGGGGACGTGCCCCCCGCCGCGCTTCCGGGTGCAGCAGCAAAGAGGGTCCGGGCGGGTCCCGGCCTCCGGTTCCCCCCCTCGGCGGAAACCCTTTGTTCCCCAGCACCTCCCAGTCGCCCCCCAGCACCTCCCAGTTCCACCTCAAGACCCCCCAGCGCCTCCCTGATGTCCCTCCCAGTCCTCCCCACTCACCTCCCAGTTGCACCCAGTTCTCTTCACCACCTCCCACTTACATCCAGCTCCCCCAGTTCCCCTCCAGTGCTCCCAGTCCCTCCCAGTAACTCCCCCAGAAGCTCCCAGCTCCCCCAACTGCCTTCCACCTCCCTCCCAGTTACTCCCAGTTCCCCCAGTAATCCAGAGCCTCCCACCTCCCCCTAGTACATCCTACTCCTTCCCAGTTACTCCCAGTCCCCCCCAGTAACACCGCCAGGGCCTCCCAGCTCCCCCCAGCACCTCCCACCTCCCACCCAGTTACTCCCAGTTCCCCCAGTAACTCCTCCAGGGCCTCCCACCTCCCCCTAGTACATCCTACTCCTTCCCAGTTACTCCCAGTCCCCCCCAGTAACATCACCAGGGCCTCCCAGCGCCTCCCACCTCCCTCCCAGTTACTCCCAGTCCCCCCCAGTAACATCGCCAGGGCCTCCCAGTGCCTCCCGCCTCCCACCTCCCTCCCAGTTACTCCCAGTCCCCCCCAGTGGAAAACCCAGTGCCTCCCACCTGCCCCCAACACCTCCCAGTAACCCCCAGTACCTCGCACCTCCCTCCCAGTACACCCCACTCCACCCAGTGACCCCAATGACTCCAGGGCCACGCCCCCTCCGTTCCATGGCCACGCCTCCTCAACGCTCCCACTGCCTCGCCCCGCCCTCCTCCCCGCCCCATAGGATGGGCCCACCCCTTCACCGCCTCGCCCCGCCCCTTCCCTGACCCTGCCAATCTCCCACTGCCACATCGCCCCGCCCCTTTCCCCGACTCCGCCAATCTCCCGCCACAGCCTCTCCCCGCCCACTACCCCGCCCCACCAATCTTCTTCTGCCGCTTCGCCCCGCCCCATTCTCTGCCCCCGCCGCATTGCCCCGCCCCTTTCCCCACCTCCGCCAATCTCCCGCCGTCGCTTCGCCTCTCCCCTTTCCCCGCCCCCCGCCGCTTCGCCCCGCCCCTTTCTCCGCCTCCGCCAATCTCCCGCCACCGCCTCGCTCCGCCTACTCCCCCGCTCCGCCAATCTCCCGCCACCGCCTCGCTCCGCCTACTCCCCCGTTCCGCCAATCCCCCTCCGCCGCCTCGCCCCGCCCCTTCCCCGCCTCCCCCGCCGTCTCGCCCCGCCCCTTCCCCTTCCCCGCCAATCCCCCTCCGCCGCCTCCCGCCGCCCCGCCCCCTCCCCCCGCCCCCGCCAATCCCCTTCCCCCGCCCCGCCCCGCCCCTCCCCGCCGCGCGGTGCATTGTGGGAGGAAGCGGCGGCGGCGCGGCCCCGCCAGCCCCAACATGGCCGCTCCGTGACCGCCCCCCCCCCGCCGCCGCCGCCGCCGCCGCCGCCACCGCCCTCCGCCGCCCCCCGCCCCCCCCCCGCCGCCCCCCCCCTCCCCGGCCCCGCCCGGCCCCGGGGGCGCCGCCGCGGCGGGGGCCGCCCCGCCCCGCCCCGCCCGTGGCCGCCCCCCCCCCCGCCCGCTCCCCGCCGCCCCCATGGACAGGAACTACCCGGCCGCCGGCTTCGGGGACCCGCTGGCCGCCGGGCCCAGCTGGACCTACGAGCGCTCCGCCAAGGCCAGGTGAGGGGCCGCACCGGGGGGGTGGGGGGGCTGCGGCCCCGGTGCTCCGGGATCTGGGGGGTTGGGGGCGCTGGGATCCCCGTGCTCCGGGATCTGGGGCGCTGTGGCCCCGGTGCACTGGGATTTGGGGGGCTGGAGACCCGGTGCTCCGGGATGTGGGGGGCTGGGGTTGCTGGGATCCCTGTGCTCTGGGATCTGGGGGGCTGGGGCCCCATTGCAGCAGGATTTGGGGGGCTGAGATCCCGGTGCACCCGGGACTTGGGGTGCTGGAGGCCCAGTGCACCAGGATTTGGGGTGCTGGGGCTGCATTGCACCCGGGACTTGGGGTGCTGGAGGCCCAGTGCACCAGGATTTGGGGTGCTGGAGGCCCATAGCACCAGGATTTGGGGTGCTGGTGCCCCAGTGCACCAGGGACTTGGGTGCTGGAGGCCCAGTGCACCAGGATTTGGGGTGCTGGGGCTCCATTGCACCTGGGACTTGGGGTGCTGGAGGCCCAGTGCACCAGGATTTGGGGTGCTGGAGGCCCAGTGCACCAGGATTTGGGGTGCTGGTGCCCCATTGCACCAGGGACTTGGGTGCTGGAGGCCCATTGCACCAGGATTTGGGGTGCTGGAGGCCCAGTGCACCAGGATTTGGGGTGCTGGTGCTCCATTGCACCAGGGACTTGGGTGCTGGAGGCCCATTGCACCAGGATTTGGGGTGCTGGAGGCCCAGTGCACCAGGATTTGGGGTGCTGGAGGCCCAGTGCACCAGGGACTTGGGGTGCAGGAGTCCCCTTACAGAAGGATTTTTGGGTGCTGGGGCCCCGGTGTACTGGGATTTGGGGTGCTGGTGCCCCAGTGCACCAGGGACTTGGGTGCTGGAGGCCCAGTGCACCAGGATTTGGGGTGCTGGAGGCTCATAGCACAGGGTTTTGGGGTGCTGGGGGTTCCAGGGGTCCTGGTGCACCAGGATTTGGGGTGCAGGGGTCCCATTGCAGCAGGATTTTTGGGTGCTGGGACCTCGGTGCAGCAGGGGCTGGGTGTGCTGGGGTCCCGGTGCACCAGGACTTGGGGTGCTGGGGTCCCATTGCAGCAGGATTTTTGGGTGCTGGAGACCTGGTGCACCAAGATTTGGGGTGCAGGGGTCTCAGTGTGGCAGGATCCGGGGGTTGGGGGTGCAGGGGTCCCGGTGCATGGGGTACGGGAGTATTGGGGTGCTGGGGTCTTGGTGCAGCAGGGACTGGGGGTGCTGGGGTCCCAGTGCAGCAGGATTTGGGGTGCTGGAGATCTGGTGCGCTGGGGTCTGCGGGTGCTGGGGCCTGGTGCGGCGGGATTTGGGGTGCTGGGGTCCCAGTGCAGCAGGATTTGGGGTGCTGGAGACCTGGTGCAGTGGGAGTTGGGGTGCCGGGATGCCAGTGCTCTGGGTGCAGGAGTATTGGGGTGCTGGGGTCCTGTTGCACCAGGGGCTGGCGGTGCTGGGGTTGCAGGGTCCCGGTGCAGCAGGACTTGGGGTGCTGGGTCCCAGTGCACTGGGTGCAGGAGTATTGGGGTGCTGGGGTCCCGGTGCATGAGGGACTGGGGGTGCTGGGTCCCAGTGCACTGGGTGCAGGAGTATTGGGGTGCTGGGGCCCTGGTGCAGTGGGATTTGGGCTGCTGGGGGCGGGCTGGGGTCTGGGTGCAGTGAGATTTGGGGTGCTGGGGCCCCTGTGCACTGGGGGCTGGGGGTGCTTGGGGTACCAGTGTACGCGGGTTTTGGGTGCTGGGCTCCCCATGCAGTGAGATTTGGGGTGCTGGGGGTGCTGGGGCGTCAGGGACTGGGGTGCTGGGTCCTGGTGCACTGGGTGCAAGAGTATCGGGGTGCTGGGGTCCCAGTGCATGAGGCACTGGGGGTGCTGGGGTATCGGGGTGCTGGGGTCCCAGTGCATGAGGGACTGGGGGTGCTGGGGTATCGGGGTGCTGGGGTCCCAGTGCACTGGGTGCAGGAGTATTGGGGTGCTGGGACCCAATTGCACTGGGACTTGGGGTTCTGGGGTGCCGGTGCACCATGATTTGGAGGTGTTGGGGTCCTTTTGCACCAGGGACTGGGGTGCACTGGGTGCTGGGGTGCAGGGGTCACTGGGTGCTGGGGTCTCCGTGCAGCAGGTGCAGCAGCTTTGGGGTGCAGGAATACTGGGGTGCAAGGTCCCTGTGCTCCGGGTGCTGGGAGCTTAGTGCACAGAGGGCCGGGGTGCTCTGGGACTTGGGGTGCTGGGGTCCTGGTGCACTGGGTGCAGGAGTGCCGGCGTCTCCCTGCACTGGGTGCACCAGGGCTTGGGGTTTTGGGGTGCTGGGGCGTCCGTGCAGCGGGTGCTGGGGTGCTGCCGTCCCCATGCACTGGGATTTGGGGTGCTGGGGCCCCATTGCACCGGGTGCTGGGGTCTCTGTGCACCCGGGCTTGGGGTTTTGGGGTGCTGGGGCCGTCCGTGCAGCGGGTGCTGGGGTGCTGCCATCCCCATGCACTGGGATTTGGGGTGCTGGGGCCCCATTGCACCGGGTGCTGGGGTCTCTGTGCACCCGGGCTTGGGGTTTTGGGGTGCTGGGGTGCACTGGCTCTTGGGGTGCTGGGGCTCTGTGTGCCAGGGACCGGGGTGCTGGGCCCCATGGCACTGGGTGCTGGGGTGCTGGTGCAGCGGGTGCAGCAGCTCCTGGGATGTCAGTGCACGGGGTGGGGGGTCCCCGGGGCGCAGGTGTGGGGTCCTCGGGGTGGGGGGTGCACAGGATGCAGGGTGCACGGGGTGCGGGGGCAGTCCCCGGGGTGCAGGGTCCCCGGCATGCGGGTTCCCCGGGGCGCAGGTTGTGGGGTGCACGGGGTGCGGGGTCCCTGGGGTGCCGGTGCACACGGTGCGAGACCCCAGCGTCTCTCGGACAACTCCAGCAGCTCACAACCGCACGTCGGGCCTGTTGCACGACTGTAGGCGGTTCCCTGCCCTGTGTCACACCGGTTGCCCGCCCGTGGGTAACTCACAACCGCGTTTCACACCTCTTGTGCGGCTGTAGGCGGTTCCCTGCCCGGCGTCACACCCGTTGCCCGCCTGTGGGCAGCTCACAACCGCGTTTCACACCTCTTGTGCGGCTGTAGGCGGTTCCCTGCCCTGCGTCACACCCGTTGCCCGCCTGTGGGCAGCTCACAACCGCGTTTCACACCTCTTGTGCGGCTGTAGGCGGTTCCCTGCCCGGCGTCACACCCGTTGCCCGCCCGTGGGTAACTCACAACCGCGTTTCACACCTCTTGTGCGGCTGTAGGCGGTTCCCTGCCCGGCGTCACACCCGTTGCCCGCCTGTGGGCAGCTCACAACCGCCCCTCACACCTCTTGTGTGGCTGTAGGCAGTTCCTTGTGCTGTGTCACACCTGTTGCCCGCCTGTGGGTAACTCACAACCGCACGTCGGGCCTGTTGCACGACTGTAGGCAGTTCTGTGCCGCGTGTCACACCCGTTGCGCGCCCGTGGGCAGCTCACAACCGCCCCTTGCGCCTGTTGCACGGCCGTAGGAGGTTTTGTGTTGTTTATTACACCCATCCCTTGCTTGTGGAGGACTCACAACCCCACGTTGGGGTTGTTGCGCGGCTGTAGGCAGTTCCCTGCTACGCATCACACCCGTTGCCTGCCTGTGGGCAGCTCACAACCACGTTTCACACCTCTTGTGCGGCTGTAGGCGGTTCCCTGCCCTGTGTCACACCCGTTGCCCGCCCGTGGGTAACTCACAACCGCCGCTCACACCTCTTGTGTGGCTGTAGGTGGTTCCCTGCCCTGTGTCACACGCGTTGCCTGCCTGTGGGCAGCTCACAACCACGTTTCACACCTCTCGTGCGGCTGTAGGCGGTTCCCTGCCCTGTGTCACACCCGTTGCCTGCCTGTGGGTAACTCACAACCGCCCCTCACACCTCTTGTGCGGCTGTAGGTGGTTCCCCGCCGCGTTTCGCGCCTGTCGCCGCTCACAGCCGGGCATCACGGGGGTGGGGTGTGGGGGGGGGTTGTGAGGGTGTGCGGGGGGGTGAGGGTGCGAGGGGGGGGTGACTGTGCGAGGCGCTGACGGCCCTGCCCCCCCCAGCCTGGTGTACGGGGGCTCGCGGGCGTCGCACCCCGACCCCGACCTGCTGCACCGCCAGCCCTACGGCGCCCCCCACCCGCTCCAGGGCTATGCCGCCAACCACCACCCCGCAGGTACAGCCGCCGCCACCGCGGCAACACCCCGGCCCCGCGACCCCGGGTCCCTTTGTCGCCGTGTCACCCCGACCCCGCGGTACCCCGGCCCCGCGACCCCGGGTCCCTTTGTCGCCGTGTCACCCCGACCCCGCGGTACCCTGACCCCACGACCCCGGGTCCCTTTGTCCCCGTGTCACCCCGACCCCGCGACCCCGGGTCCCTTTGTCACCGCAACACCCTGACCCTGTGTCACCCTGACCCTGTGGTACCCCAACACCCCAAACCTGCAACCCCGGGTCCCTTCGTCACCGCAACACCCCGACCCCGTGTCACCGTGTCACCCTGACCCCAT
This sequence comes from Phalacrocorax aristotelis, assembly GCF_949628215.1. Classification (NCBI taxonomy): domain Eukaryota; kingdom Metazoa; phylum Chordata; class Aves; order Suliformes; family Phalacrocoracidae; genus Phalacrocorax; species Phalacrocorax aristotelis. Next base: position 9,650 of record NW_027441397.1, on the reverse strand, counting down.
GGTACCCCAACACCCTGACCCCGTGGCCCCAGAGCCCTTCGTCACCGCAACACCCCAACCCCATGTCACTGTGTCACCCTGACCCCGTGTCACCCCAGCCTCACAACCCCGTGCAACACCGCGTCACTGTGTCACCCCGTCACCCCCCGACCCCAGGTCCCTTTGTCACCCTGACCCCTGCGTCCCCGCGTCGCTTTGTCACCGCGAGCTCCCCTTCCCGCGACACCCCAGCCCCAGTTCCCGGTGTCACCGTGTCACCGTCACCCCCTGCTTCCCGTGTCCCCACGTCACCGCGACCCCGTGCGCACCCCGTCCCCGTGTCCCCTCACGCCTGTCCGTGTCCCCACGCGTGTCCCCACACTCCGTGTGTGTCCCCACACGTGTCCCCACGCGTGTCCCCACGCTCCCTGCGTGTCCCCACGCGCGTCCCCGCGCTCCCTGCGTGTCCCCACACGTGTCCTCGCGCTCCGTGTGTGTCCCCACACGTGTCCCCACGCGTGTCCCCACGCTCCCTGTGTGTCCCCATGCCCCGCGTGTCCCCACGTGTGTCCCCACGCGTGTCCCCACGCGTGTCCCCACGCTCCCTGTGTGTCCCCACGCGTGTCCCCACGCTCCCTGCGTGTCCCCACGCGTGTCCCTGCGCTCCCTGCGTGTCCCCACACGTGTCCCCATGCTCCGTGTGTCCCCACACGTGTCCCCACATGTGTCCCTGCGCTCCCTGCGTGTCCCCACGCGTGTCCCTACACTACGTGTGTGTCCCCACGCGTGTCCCCACGCTCTGTGTGTCCCCACACGTGTCCCCACGCGTGTCCCTGCGCTCCCTGCGTGTCCCCACGCGTGTCCCCACGCTCCCTGCGTGTCCCCACGCCCCGTGTGTGTCCCCACGCGTGTCCCCACATGTGTCCCCACGCGTGTCCCCACGCTCCCTCCGTGTCCCCACGCCCCGTGTGTGTCCCCACGCGTGTCCCCACACGTGTCCCCACGCTCCCTGCGTGTCCCCACGCCCTGTGTGTGTCCCCACGTGTGTCCCCACACGTGTCCCCACGCTCGCTGCGTGTCCCCACACTCCATGTGTATCCCCATGTGTGTCCCCACGCCCCGTGTGTGTCCCCACGCGTGTCCCCACCCCTGTCCCTGCCTGTGTCCCCGTGTCCATGGCCACGCCGGTGTCCCCCCACTCGCATCAGCGTCCCCGTCCCAGCGCTTGTGTCCCCACGCCGTCCCCGAGGAGGCACGTGGTGTCCCCGTGGTGTCACCTTGGCACGGCCACGCTGTCCCCCGGGTGCCCCGTGGTGTCCCTGAGCTGTCCCGGGGTGTCCCCAAGCTGTCCCCGGGTGTCCCCAGGTGTCCCCGAGCTGCCCCAGGGTGTCCCCAGGTGTCCCCAAGCTGTCCTGGGATGTCCCCGAGCTGTCCCCGGGTGTCCCTGGGTGTCCCAAGCTACCCCGTGGTGTCCTGCTGTGTCCCACGGGTGTCCCCGAGCTGTCCCTTGGTGTCCCCGACATACCCCCGGGTGTCCCCAAGATGCCGCACTGTGTCCCCGAGCTGCCCCTGGGGTGTCCCCGCGGTGGTTCCGAGCTCTCTTGGGGTGTCCCCGAGCTGTCCCCACAGTGTCCCCGAGTGTCCCCGTGGTGTCCCTGGGTGTCCCCGAGCTGCCCCAGGGAGTCCCCACGGTGTCCCTGGGTGTCCCCGCGGTGTCCCCAGGTGTCCCTGAGCTGTCCCTGGGTGTCCCCGAGCTGCCCCTGGGTGTCCCCGGGGTGTCCCCGAGCTGCCCCAGGGAGTCCCCACGGTGTCCCCGGGTGTCCCCGGGGTGTCCCCAGGTGTCCCCGAGCTGCCCCCGGGTGGCCCTGAGCTGCCCCTGTGTGTCCCCGGGTGTCCCCGAGCTGTCCCTGGGTGTCCCCGAGCTGCCCCGCGGTGTCCCCGGGTGTCCCCGAGCTGCCCCGGGGTGTCCCCACGGTGTCCCTGGGTGTCCCTGAGCTGCCCCACGGTGTCCCCGCGGTGTCCCTGGGTGTCCCCGGGGTGTCCCCGAGCTGCCCTGGGGTGTCCCCGAGCTGCCCCCGGGTGTCCCCGGGGTGTCCCCGAGCTGCCCCCGGGTGTCCCCACGGTGTCCCCGGGTGTCCCCGAGCTGCCCAACGGTGTCCCCGAGCTGCCCCTGGGGTGTCCCTGGGGTGTCCCCGAGCTGCCCCACTGTGTCCCTGGGTGTCCCCGAGCTGCCCCCGGGTGTCCCTGCGGTGTCCCCGGGGTGTCCCTGAGCTGCCCCGCGGTGTCCCCATGGTGTCCCCGAGCTGCCCCACGGTGTCCCCATGGTGTCCCCGCGCTGCCCCCGGGTGTCCCTGCGGTGTCTCCGAGCTGCCCAGGGTGTCCCCCGGGTGTCCCTGAGCTGCCCTTGGGGTGTCCCTGGGTGTCCCCGGGGTGTCCCTGAGCTGTCCCGCGGTGTCCCTGGGTGTCCCCGCGGTGTCCCCGAGCTGCCCTTGGGGTGTCCCTGGGCTGCCCCCGGGTGTCCCCGCGGTGTCCCCGAGCTGTCCAGGGTGTCCCCGGGTGTACCTGGGCTGCCCCCGGGTGTCCCCGCGGTGTCCCCGAGCTGCCCAGGTTGTCCCCGGGTGTCCCTGGGCTGCCCCCGGGTGTCCCCGCGGTGTCCCCGAGCTGCCAAGGGTGTCCCCGTGCTGCCCCTGGGCTGCCCCCGGGCGTCCGTGCGGTGTCCCCGAGCTGCCCAGAGTGTCCCCGGGTGCCCCTGGGCTGCCCCCGGGCGTCCCCGCGGTGTCCCTGAGCTGCCAAGGGTGTCCCCGTGCTGCCCCTGGGCTGCCCCCGGGCGTCCGTGCGGTGTCCCCGAGCTGCCCAGGGTGTCCCCCGGGTGCCCCTGGGCTGCCCCCGGGCGTCCCCGCGGTGTCCCTGAGCTGCCCAGGGTGTCCCCGCGCTGCCCCTGGGCTGCCCCCGGGCGTCCGTGCGGTGTCCCCGAGCTGCCCAGGGTGTCCCCCGGGTGCCCCTGGGCTGCCCCCGGGCGTCCCCGCGGTGTCCCTGAGCTGCCAAGGGTGTCCCCGTGCTGCCCCTGGGCTGCCCCCGGGCGTCCGTGCGGTGTCCCCGAGCTGCCCAGGGTGTCCCCGGGTGCCCCTGGGCTGCCCCCGGGTGTCCCTGCGGTGTCCCCGAGCTGCCCAGGGTGTCCCCCGGGTGTCCCTGAGCTGCCCTTGGGGTGTCCCTGGGTGTCCCCGGGGTGTCCCTGAGCTGTCCCACGGTGTCCCTGGGTGTCCCCGGGGTGTCCCCGCGGTGTCCCCGAGCTGCCCCGCGCTGTCCCAGGGCTCTCGGGGCTCTTCGAGACGGGGCTGCACCACGCTGGCGGCGCCGCGCCCGACGCCTCCGTCATGAACCTCATCTCGGCGCTGGAGTCGCGGGCGCCGCAGCCCGGCCCCTCCGCCTCCTCCCTGCTCTCCCAGTTCCGCACCCCCTCCTGGCAGACCGGTGAGTCCGGGGGGCCCTGTGCTCACCCGGGGGGGGGGGGCCACCTGCCCCGGGGGGGCCCTAACCTGCCCCAGAGCCTCCCCGCTTGCCCCAGGGGGCTTCTGTTTGCCCCAGGGGGGTTCCCCATTCCCCACTTGCCCCAGGGAGCTCCTCCTTGCCCCAGGCGGGTCCCCACTTGCCCCGGGGGGTCCCCACTTGCCCCAGGGGACTCTCCACGTACCCCAGGGTTCCCCACTTGCCCCAGGGGGTTCCCCACATACCCCAGGGGTATCCCCACGTACCCCAGGGTTCCCCACATACCCTAGGGCTATCCCCACTTGCCCCAGGGAGCTCCTCCTTGCCCCAGGGGGTTCCCCACATACCCCAGGGGTATCCCCACGTGCCCCAGGGGTATCCCCACGTGCCCCAGGGGGTTCCCCACGTGCCCCAGGGGTATCCCCATGTACCCCAGGGGTGTCCCCACGTACCCCGGGGCTCCCCACTTGCCCCAGGGAGCTCCTCCTTGCCCCAGGGGTATCCCCATGTACCCCAGGGGTATCCCCACATACCCCAGGGGTATCCCCACGTACCCCAGGGGTATCCCCACTTGCCCCAGGGAGCTCCTCCTTGCCCCAGGGGGTTCCCCACATACCCCAGGGGTATCCCCACGTACCCCAGGGGTGTCCCCACATGCCCCGGGGCTCCCCACTTGCCCCAGGGAGCTCCTCCTTGCCCCAGGGGTATCCCCATGTACCCCAGGGGGTTCCCCACATACCCCAGGGTTCCTCACGTACCCCAGGGTTTCCCACATTCCCCAGGGGGTATCCCTACATACCCCAGGGGTATCCCCACGTACCCCAGGGGGTTCCCCACGTACCCCGGGGCTCCCCACTTGCCCCAGGGAGCTCCTCCTTGCCCCAGGGGTATCCCCATGTACCCCAGGGGGTTCCCCACATACCCCAGGGGTATCCCCACGTACCCCAGGGGGTATCCCCACGTACCCCAGGGGTGTCCCCACATGCCCCGGGGCTCCCCACTTGCCCCAGAGAGCTCCTCCTTGCCCCAGGGGCATCCCCCCCACCCCACCCCAGGCTCTCCCCGCCGTTTCCACCCCCCCACCACCCCCCGCTTTCTCTCCCCGTCCGCAGCCATGCACACGCCGGCGCCGGCCGAGCTGTTCATCTCGGGGGCTCTGCCGGGTTCGGGCACGTTCCCCTCGTCGTCGGCGCTCAGCGCCTACCAGCACCCGGCGTCGTTCAGCGGGCGCAGCTTCCCGGTCAGCTCCCCGCTCAGCCTGCCCGAGGCCGCCTTCAGCCCCGGCTCCAATGGGCTCCTCTCCCCCCACGACCCCCTGCTGCACATCAAACCCACCCAGCCCAGCGTCCCCTCCTCCCTGGGCTTCGAGCGGCTCGGCAGCGCCGTCCTGGGCTCCGGTTTGCCGGCGCAAGGTTCGGCCTATCGAGGACCGCCCAGTTCGTCCCAGTTTAACCTCCTTTCGGCTCCTTTGGCCGCTCCGGCGGAACAACCGGCTCAACTCTACAACGCTTCGGTTTTCGGCGGCGGCGGAGGCGACCGGGCCGTGCCGCGGCAAGACAGCGTCATCAAGCACTACCAGCGGCCGGCGGGCGCACAGCCGCAGCTACCGCCGGCGGCGCACAGCCTCCAGCACTACCTGAGCTGCGGCGGCACCTACCAGCAAATGCCGCACCGCGCCGCCCTCTCCTGCAGCCCTTTGGGCGAACAATCCCCCGCCAGCTCCGAGGGATCTCAACAACCCCCTAAAAACGCCCCGGCTCCTCGTCCGGAACCGACGCAAAGTTACCGACCCATCATTCAATCGCCGGCGTACTCCGGCGGTAGCGGCGGCGCCGGAGCGACAGGCGGCGGCGGCGGCGGCGGCGGCGGCGGCAACGGCGGCACCAAATCCAAGAGTTACTCGGCGTCGCGACAGACCCCTCGCTCCACCGCCACCCCCAAGTGCCAAAGCAGCTACACCCCCAGCACCCCCAAACCCAGCTCCGTCATCGCCAGCCAGTCGCCCGCCTATTCCCCGGGGCAACCCCAAAATCTGCTGGCCATGGGGCCGGCCCCCGGTTACGGCACCAACCCCCCGGCCCCCCAAAACCTAGGGGCCGGCGGGCAGCCCGCCGGGGGCTTCAGCGGCGGGCAGGGCGGGGAGCTGGGGGGCAAAGCCCCCAGTTACCCGGCCGGGGGGCAAGGCGGGGGGCCGGGGGGCCAGGGCGGGCAGGGGCTGCAGCCCTGCGTCAGCCAAGGGCAGACCTACTCCCCCGAGCAGCTGCAGGCGCTGCCTTACGGGGTGCAGCCCGAGGGGGGGCAGGCGGCGGCGTACGGCCCCCCGGCCCCCTCCCAGGGTTTACCCACCGCCAGCCCCTCGCTCAGCTACAGCACCGGCCACTCGCCCGCCATGCCGGCCCCCCTCCCCTACGCCGGTCTGGGGGGCTCCAGCCCCTCGCCCATCATCCGGCCCCTGCAGTCCCCCCCGGCCGCCCGGCCCCAGAGCGGGGCGTCGCCGGGCCAGTCCCAAAAATACCTGGGTTCGGTGTTATCGCCCTCCTTCATGGCACCGGGTTACGGCGGGGGGCCGGGGGGGCTGGAGCGACCCCCCGCTTTCGGCAAAGGCGGGAAGGGCGACGCGGAGCTGCTGGCGGCCGAACGGAGCGAGGACGAGGATTTCCTCATCCAGCACCTCCTGCAAGCCCCCAGCCCCCCCCGCGGGCCGGCCGAGGGGCTGGGGGCCTGCGAGGAGCGGGGCGGGGCGGGCAAAGGTTTGGGGGGTTACGGGGGGCTGGGGAAGGCGGAGGAGAGGTACCAGCTGCAGAGCGTCATCCGGCCCAATTCCAACCTGGAAGGGCCGGCGGCGCTGGAGCTGGCCCTGCTCAAGGAGAAGAAAAAACCCGAGCGAGGCAAAGAGTATCGGGGGGCCGGCGGGGGGGCCGGCGGCGGGGGCGAGGGGCTGGCGGCCACCTCGGTGGTCCACTACGGCCACCAGCCCCCCCCCCTCGATTCCTACGGGCAGGAGCTGAAGAAGCCGGCCGAGCACTTGGCCGCCGGCAAGGAGCTGGGGCAGCCCCACGCTTACCTGCCCAAGACCCCCGAGCACGGGCGGCTGGTGGCCGAGGGACCCCCCCTGGAGCCCCACGGGCTCCTCTTGGACCCCCCGCCCGAGCTGGGGCCGGTACCGGTGGTACCGGTGGCCGTACCGGTGCCGGGGGGGTCCCTCCTCCCCTCCGTCCTGACCCACACCCAGAGCCAGCTGCACCCCCGCGCCAAGGGGAGACCCCCCCTGGACGTCCACCTCCTGGAGCAGCAGCGGATGCCGCCCCCCCCGCCGCCCCCTCCGCCGCCCCCCCCGGCTCCCCCGGCCCCGCCGGCCCCCCCGGCCGCCCCCTCGCCCCAGCTGCTGCTGGAAGCCCACCTGCACCAAGCCCACGTCCGCTCGCAGGGGCTGGACCCCCAGGCCCCCCCGCCGCTGCCCCCCGAACCCATGGAGGTGCTGCCGGCCCCCCAGGAGATCCAAGACTTTCTGGAGCCCCCCTTGGGGTTGGAGCCTCACCTGGGACAAGCCGGGGGGGTGCAGGGACCCCCCGGTCACCTCCTGGACCCCGAGGGGGGTCCGTCGGTGGCCCCCGCCCCGCTGGAAGCCAAGGACCAGTTTGCCGAGGGGGGGAGCCCGGCGGGGGGCAAGGGCCGCTTCGTCCCGCTGACGTCCATCTGCTTCCCCGACGCCCTGCTGCAGGACGAGGACCGCGGCTTCTTCCCCGGCATGGAGGACATGTTCGGGCCCCCCCCCGAAGACTTCCCCAAGACCACCGAGGAAGAGGAGGAGGAAGGGACGGCGGGGTTGGAAGCCCGTCCCGAGGGGCTGAAGGCTCCCCCTTACGACATGGGGCAGAGCTACCCCGCCTTCTGCCCCACCGAGGGGGCGGCCGGCGAAGCCCCGCCGCTGGGCTTGGAGCCCCCCAAACACGAGCTGCCCTCCACCGTCAACGCCGAGCCCTTGGGCTTGATCCAGAGCACGGGCGAGGGGACCAAACCCCCGCTGGCCGCCCCCCTTTTCTGCTCCTCCAAACCCAAGAAGCTGCTCAAAACCTCTTCCTTCCACCTCCTCCGCAAGCGGGACCCCTTCCCGCCCCCCAAAAAGACCTACGCCCAGGAGTACGAGTTCGAGGACGACGAGGACAAGGCCGACGTCCCCGCCGACATCCGCCTCAACAGCCGCCGCCTGCCCGACCTCCTGCCCGACCTCATCTCCAGCTGCCGAGCCCGCCCCAGCCTCAGCCCCATGGGCGACATCGACTTCTGCCCCCACCCGGGACCCCACCCCGGACCCAAGAAACGCGGCCGCAAACCCACCAAGCCCAAACGCGAGGGACCCCCGCGCCCCCGCGGGCGACCCCGCATCCGACCCTTGGCCGAGCCGCCCGGTCTCTTGGCCCCCGACGGTCCCAAAAAGCCCCGGGGACGAGGACGGGGACGGGGCAAGAAGGGCGGCGAGGAGGGGGCCGACGGCAACGGCCTCGAGCCCCTCAAGCCCCTCAAGGTGAGGACTTGGGGCGGAGCGGGGTTGGCGGCGGGTTTCGGGGTGCTGTGGGGTCTTGGGGCACAGAAGTTGGGGGGAAAAGGGGGTCCTTGGGCTTTTTGGGGGCTTCCCCATGTCTTTTTCCCCTCTGGTGACCCCAAAACCCTCAAGGCAGGAGGTAGCAAAGGCTTGGAGCCCCTCAGGGTGAAGATTGAGGGTGTTTGGGGTGCTGTGGGGTCTTGGGGTGCAGAAATTGGGGGGGAAAAGGGGGTCCTTGGGCTTTTTGGGGGGTTCCCCATGTCTTTTTCCCCTCTGGTGACCCCAAAACCCCCAAGGCAGGAGGTAGCAACGGCTTGGAGCCCGTCAGGGTGAAGATTGAGGGTGTTTGGGGGGTGCTGTGGGGTCTTGGGGTGCAGAAATTGGGGGGGAAAAGGGGGTCCTTGGGCTTTTTGGGGGCGTCCCCATGTCTTTTTCCCCTCTGGTGGCCCCAAAAAGCCCCCAGGGCAGGGGATGGCAATGTCTTGGAGTCCCTCGGTCCCCTCAAGGTGAGGACTCGGGGCGGAGCGGGGTTGGCGGCAGGTTTCGGGGTGCTGGGCGGTCTTAGGGTGCAGAAGTTGGGGGGAAAAGAGGGTCCTTGGGCTTTTTGGGGGCTTCCCCGTGTCTTTTTCCCCTCTGGTGACCCCAAAACCCTCAAGGCAGGAGGTAACAACGGCTTGGAGCCCCTCAGGGTGAAGATTGAGGGTGTTTGGGGGTGCTGTGGGGTCTTGGGGCACAGAAGTTGGGGGGAAAAGGGGGTCCTTGGGCTTTTTGGGGGCTTCCCCGTGTCTTTTTCCCCTCTGGTGACCCCAAAACCCTCAAGGCAGGAGGTAGCAACGGCTTGGAGCCCCTCAGGGTGAAGATTGAGGGTGTTTGGGGGTGCTGTGGGGTCTTGGGGTGCAGAAATTGGGGGGGAAAAGGGGGGTCCTTGGGCTTTTTGGGGGCTTCCCCATGTCTTTTTCCCCTCTGGTGACCCCAAAACCCTCAAGGCAGGAGGTAGCAACGGCTTGGAGCCCCTCAGGGTGAAGATTGAGGGGGTTTGGGGGGTGCTGTGGGGTCTTGGGGCACAGAAGTTGGGGGGAAAAGGGGGTCCTTGGGCTTTTTGGGGGGTTCCCCATGTCTTTTTCCCCTCTGGTGACCCCAAAACCCTCAAGGCAGGAGGTAGCAACGGCTTGGAGCCCGTCAGGGTGAAGATTGAGGGTGTTTGGGGGGTGCTGTGGGGTCTTGGGGCGCAGAAGTTGGGGGGGAAAAGGGGGTCCTTGGGATTTTTGGGGGCTTCCCCTGGTCTTTTTCCCCTCTGGTGACCCCAAAAGCCCCAAGGCAGGAGGTAGCAACGGCTTGGAGCCCCTCAGGGTGAAGATTGAGGGTGTTTGGGGGTGCTGTGGGGTCTTGGGGCACAGAAGTTGGGGGGAAAAGGGGGTCCTTGGGCTTTTTGGGGGCTTCCCCATGTCTTTTTCCCCTCTGGTGACCCCAAAACCCCCAAGGCAGGAGGTGGCAACGGCTTGGAGCCCGTCAGGGTGAAGATTGAGGGGGTTTGGGGGTGCTGTGGGGTCTTGGGGTGCAGAAGTTGGGGGGGAAAAGGGGGTCCTTGGGCTTTTTGGGGGCTTCCCCATGTCTTTTTCCCCTCTGGTGACCCCAAAACCCC
>NW_027441396.1:0-17624 GCF_949628215.1 Phalacrocorax aristotelis | reverse complement strand
GGGGCTCCATAGGGTGCCTATATAGGCCCAGCGGTCCTTATGGCTACCATACAGCCCCCTGTATAGCGCTAGGGGGTCTCTGCAACCCCCCCTCCCCATTGCCCCATGGGGATCCATAGGGTGCCTATATAGCCCCAGGGGGTCCCTATGGCTCCCATACAGCCCTGCCATGTACCCTAGGGGGGCTGACAGGCCCTGTATGAAGGTACCAGCCCCTATATAGCCCCCAGGAGACCACTATAGCCCCCATAGAGCACCTATATAGCCCCAGGGGGTCCCTATGGCCTCCCTCTGTGGCCCCACAGCGCTTCCTACAGACCCTATAGAGCCCCCGGAGGCCACTATAGCCCCCTTCTGACACCTATATAGCCCCCAGCGGTCCCTATGGCCTCCCCTTCCCTCTATAGGGCCCCACAGGGCTCCCTACAGCCCCTATAGAACCCCAGGGGCTCCCACCAGGCCCCATACATTCCCACAGCACTCCATAGGGCCACCATACAGCCCCAGAGGGGCCCCTATAGACCCAAACAGCCACCCCCCATGGGAACCATACGGTACCTGGAGGGGTCACGCAGCCCCCCAGGGGGTCTATAGAGCCCCTAGACAGCCCCAGGAGGGCCCTTATAAGGCCAACAAGGGTCCATATAGCCCTATAGGCCCCCCCCCCCCCACCCCATATGGCCCTATAGGCCCCCCCGACAACGACACGTAAGGACGGGGAGGGGGAATCAAATTCATTTATTTAATAGGCACCAAAATCCACAGAAATTACATAAAAGGGGGTCGGGGGGGGTGGGGGGGGTCATATAGGATGCATAGGGGGGGCCCTCGTAGAGCCCAATAAAAGCAAGAGCATGATTTTACCTATAGCGGGGGGGGGCACCCAGACCACCCTTGGGGCGCACCTATGGGCCCCCCAGGAGTCATGGAGGCACCCAGGGATCTGGGGGAGGGGCACCTATGGCACCCAAACATCTTGGGGGGGGGGGTCCCAGACATCGGGGGGGGGCACCCACGGGAACCCAGAGAGCGAAGGGGGCACCTATGGGCACCCAGGGATCTGGGGGGGGAAAGGGAGCACCCATGGGGACCCAGACCACCCTGGGAGGCACCCATGGGCTCCCAGGAATCGGGGGGGGCACCCATGGGCTCCCAGGAGTCGGGGTGGGGGGCACCCATGGGCTCCCAGGAGTCGGGGTGGGGGGGCACCCAGACCCCCCTAGGGGGGCACCCATGGGCTCCCAGGAGTCAGGGGGGGCACCCACGTGTCTGGGGGGGGCACCCAGACCCCCTTAAGGGGGCACCCATAGGCTCCCAGGAGTCGGGGGGGGGGGGCACCCAGACCCCCCTAGGGGGGCACCCATGGGCTCCTAGGAGTCGGGGGGGGGCACCCAGACCCCCTTAAGGGGGCACCCATAGGCTCCCAGGAGTCGGGGTGGGGGGCACCCAGACCCCCCTAGGGGGGCACCCATGGGCTCCCAGGAGTCAGGGGGGGCACCCACGTGTCTGGGGGAGGCACCCAGACCCCCCCCCCCCCCCCCCCCCCCCCCCTTAAGGGGGCACCCATAGGCTCCCAGGAGTGGGAGGGGGCACCCAGACCCCCCATGGGGGGGCACCCATGGGCTCCTAGGAGTCGGGGGGGGCACCCACGTGTCTGGGGGGGGCACCCAGACCCCCTTAAGGGGGCACCCATAGGCTCCCAGGAGTGGGGGGGGGGGCACCCAGACCCCCCATGGGGGGCACCCATGGGCTCCTAGGAGTCGGGGGGGGGCACCCACGTGTCTGGGGGGGGCACCCACGGGCTCCCAGGCGTCCGGGGGGGGCACCCAGTCATCGGGGGGGGGTTGGGGGGGGGTTGGGGGAGGGGCAGCACCCAGGTGTCCGCGTCACTGCTCGTTAGGGTTGGGATTGGCGTCGGGATACTTGGTGAGGTCAAAGGTCAACACCTTGCTGATGACGCAATCGCCTTGCTGGGGGGGGGAGGGGTGGGTAAATCCTGCCCCCCCCCCCCCGAGGGGGGGCGATATTGACCCCCCTCCCCATTTAACACCCCCCACCCCTCTTTTTTACCCCCCCTTCCACCCTCCCCACCCCACCTTAGACATACCCCTCCCCACATTTACCCTCCCCACAAGTTTCCCCCCCCCTCCCTGGGGGGGGTATTTGCCCTCCCCCAGCGTATTTCCCGCCCCCCAGGGAGGGTTTTTTGGGGACCCCCCCCAAAAAAAGGGGGGTATTTTGCCCACCTCGGGGTAGACGCCGATGAGGCTCTGGGCTTTGGTGTAAAACTCTTCCTTGAGGGAGATGACGATGGCCTGGAAGTTGGCGGCCGATTGCTCCTTGATGTAGTTGGCCACCTGCGGGACCCCCAAAAATGGGTGGGGGAACCCCAAAATAGGGTGGGGGGCACCCAAAGTTGATGGAGTGGCACCCAAAGGTGAGGGAGGGCGCCCAAAGTGGGGCGGGGGGTGCAGAAAGCTCACCCTAAGGCGCTAAAATTGGCTCGTTGGGGCCGGGGGAGGCTGAATTGCTGCCAAAAGGGGACATGGGGAGCCCCAAAATGAACCCAGGGACCCCAAAATGGGGTGGGGGAGCCCCAAAATGGGGTGGGGGGCACCCAAAGGTGAGGGAGGGAGCCCAAAGTGGGGCAGGGGGTGCAGAAAGCTTACCCTAAGGCGCTAAAATTGGCTCGTTGGGGCCGGGGGAGGCTGAATTGCTGCCAAAAGGGGATGTGGGGAGCCCCAAAATGAACCCAGGGACCCCCAAAATGGGGTGGGGGAGCCCCAAAATGGGGTGGGGGGCACCCAAAGGTGAGGGAGGGAGCCCAAAGTGGGGCAGGGGGTGCAGAAAGCTCACCCTAAGGCGCTAAAATTGGCTCGTTGGGGCCGGGGGAGGCTGAATTGCTGCCAAAAGGGGACGTGGGGAGCCCCAAAATGAACCCAGGGACCCCCAAAATGGGGTGGGGGAGCCCCAAAATGGGGTGGGGGGCACCCAAAGGTGAGGGAGGGAGCCCAAAGTGGGGCAGGGGGTGCAGAAAGCTCACCCTAAGGCGCTAAATTGGCTCGTTGGGGCCGGGGGAGGCTGAATTGCTGCCAAAAGGGGACGTGGGGAGCCCCAAAATGAACCCAGGGACCCCCAAAATGGGGTGGGGGAGCCCCAAAATGGGGTGGGGGGCACCCAAAGGTGAGGGAGGGAGCCCAAAGTGGGGCAGGGGGTGCAGAAAGCTCACCCTAAGGCGCTAAAATTGGCTCGTTGGGGCGGGGGAGGCTGAATTGCTGCCAAAAGGGGACGTGGGGAGCCCCAAAATGAACCCAGGGACCTCCAAAATGGGGTGGGGGGCACCCAAAGGTGAGGGGGGGCGCCCAAAGTGGGGCGGGGGGTGCTGAAAGTTCATCGTAAAGCACAAAAATGGGCTCATCGAGGGCAAAATTGGGGCTGGGGAGGCTGAATTCCTGCCAAAAGCCCCCAAATGGATGTAGGGACCCCAAAATGGACTCAGGGACCCCAAAAATGGGTCAGGGAACCCCAAAAATGGGGTGGAGGGTGCTGAAACCCCCACCCTGTGGCACCCAAATTGGGGCTGGGGGAGGCTGAACCCCAAATGAACCCAAAGACCCCCCAAAACTGCAACCTGAAGGAGTTATAATGGGCCCCGGGACCCCAAAAGTGCCCTCAGGGACCCCAAAAGTGCCCTCAGGGACCCCAAAACCCACCAGTGACCTCCAAGCGCTGCCGGTGACCCCAAAATCAGACCGGTGAACCCTAAAATTGCACCTATAGACTCTAAAAATAGGCCCAGGGACCCCAAACACCCCAAAAGGGACGCAGGGACGCCAAAATTGCCTCTGTGAACCCCAAAATGGCCCCCCCAAAACCCTGTGACCCCCCCAATTACCCCCTGACCTTCCCGTGACCCTACGAACTTTCAGTGACCCCAGGGGAGGCGGTAACTGCCCCTCCCCCAAATCCTTGGTGTCCCCCCAAAATCCCCCCAGAGGTGTCAAAATCCCCGGGGTGCCCCCCAAAACCCTTAGGGGGTCCCCCAAAATCCCAGAACCCCCCCCAAACCCTTAGGACATCCCCAAAATCCAAGGGGAACCCCCCAAAACCCTTAAGGGGTCCCCAAAATCCACAGGGAACCCACCCAAAACACCAAAGGGGTCCCCAAAATCCATGGGGAACACCCTGAAACCCTTAGGGGGTCCCCAAAATCCACGGGGAACCCACCCAAAACACCAAAGGCATCCCAAAATCCACGGGGAACACCCCGAAACCCTTAGGGGGTCCCCAAAATCCACAGGGAACCCACCCAAAACACCAAAGGGGTCCCCAAAATCCACGGGGAACACCCCGAAACCCTTAGGGGGTCCCCAAAATCCACAGGGAACCCACCCAAAACACCAAAGGGGTCCCCAAAATCCACAGGGAACCCACCCAAAACACCAAAGGGGTCCCCAAAATCCACAGGGAACACCCCGAAACCCTTAAGGGGTCCCCAAAATCCATGGGGAACCCACCCAAAACACCAAAGGGGTCCCCAAAATCCACGGGGAACACCCGAAACCCTTAAGGGGTCCCCAAAATCCATGGGGAACCCACCCAACACACCAAAGGGGTCCCCAAAATCCACGGGGAACACCCCAAAACACCAAAGGGGTCCCCAAAATCCACGGGGAACCCACCCAAAACACCAAAGGGGTCCCCAAAATCCACAGGGAACACCCCGAAACCCTTAAGGGGTCCCCAAAATCCACGGGGAACCCACCCAAAACACCAAAGGGGTCCCCAAAATCCACAGGGAACACCCCGAAACCCTTAGGGGGTCCCCAAAATCCACGGGGAACCCACCCTAAACACCAAAGGGGTCCCCAAAATCCACGGGCAACCCCCCAAAACACCAAAGGGGTCCCCAAAATCCACGGGGAACACCCCGAAACCCTTAGGGGGTCCCCAAAATCCACAGGGAACCCACCCAAAACACCAAAGGGGTCCCCAAATCCACGGGGGAACCCACCCAAAACACCAAAGGGGTCCCCAAAATCCACGGGGAACACCCCGAAACCCTTAAAGGGGTCCCCAAAATCCACGGGGAACCCACCCAAAACACCAAAGGCATCCCCAAAATCCACGGGGAACACCCCGAAACCCTTAGGGGGTCCCCAAAATCCACGGGGAACCCACCCTAAACACCAAAGGGGTCCCCAAAATCCACGGGGAACCCACCCAAAACACCAAAGGGGTCCCCAAAATCCACGGGGAACACCCGAAACCCTTAAGGGGTCCCCAAAATCCACGGGGAACCCACCCAAAACACCAAAGGCATCCCCAAAATCCACGGGGAACACCCTGAAACCCTTAGGGGGTCCCCAAAATCCACGGGGAACCCACCCTAAACACCAAAGGGGTCCCCAAAATCCACGGGGAACACCCTGAAACCCTTAGGGGGTCCCCAAAATCCACGGGGAACCCACCCAAAACACCAAAGGGGTCCCCAAAATCCACGGGGAACACCCCGAAACCCTTAGGGGGTCCCCAAAATCCACGGGGAACCCACCCTAAACACCAAAGGGGTCCCCAAAATCCACAGGAACACCCCGAAACCCTTAGGGGGTCCCCAAAATCCACGGGGAACCCACCCTAAACACCAAAGAGGGTCCCCAAAATCCACGGGGAACCCCCCAAAACACCAAAGGGGTCCCCAAAATCCCAGGGAAACCCCTCTAAAAACCCCTGGGAGGAAAACCCCAAGGGAGTCCCCCAAAATCCACGGGGATCCCCCCCGCCCCCCCCCAAACCCCTTCAGGGGGTCCCCGAAACCCCACCTTCCCGATGTTGGTGTTATCCAGCGCCGCGTCGATCTCATCCAGCACGAAGAAGGGGGCTGGTTTATAGCTGGGGGGGGGGGGAAAAGGGGGTGGGGGGGGTGTTAAAAAAGTGGGGTGAGCCCCCCCCGCCCCCCAGCGAGGGGTCTAGGGGGACCCCCAGGGGAAAAAGGGGGTGGGGAAGAGCCTCACCTGTGGATGGCGAAGAGGAGGGCGAGGGCGGCCACCGTCTTTTCGCCCCCCGAGAGGTTGTCCATGGGGCGGAAGCGTTTGCCGGGGGCCACGCAGTTGTAGTTGATGCCGTCGAGGTAGGGCTCCTCGGGGTTTTCGGGGCCCAAAAATGCCTGGGGGGGGGAAAAGGGGGGGTTGTTGGGGATGGGGGGGGTTGGGGACATGGGTGGGGGGCGTTGGGGACAAGGGGGGGGTCCTACGGGGTCCCCATGGCTTGTGGTGGAGGGTGGTGGGGAATGGAGGTGGGAGGCTGGGGGGGGAGGGGGAAGAAGTGACCCACCCCCCCCGCCGTGGGGCGAAGGGGGATGTGGGGGTCGGGGTGAGCGTGCAAGACCCTGTGCAAGGCTGAGGGTGAGCGTGCAAGGCTGAGGGTGAGCATGCAAGACCCCGTGCAAGGCTGAGGGTGAGGGTGCCAGACCCCGTGTGAGGTCAGGGATGAGCGTGCAAGACCCCGTGCAAGGCTGAGGGTGAGCGTGCAAGGCTGAGGGTGAGCGTGCAAGGCTGAGGGTGAGCGTGCAAGACCCCGTGCAAGGCTGAGGGTGAGCGTGCAAGGCTGAGGATGAGCGTGCAAGACCCCATGCAAGGCTGAGGGTGAGGGTGCCAGACCCTGTGTGAGGTCAGGGATGAGCGTGCAAGACCCTGTGCAAGGCTGAGGGTGAGCGTGCAAGGCTGAGGGTGAGCGTGCAAGACCCCGTGCAAGGCTGAGGGTGAGCGTGCCAGACCCTGTGTGAGGTCAGGGATGAGCGTGCAAGACCCTGTGCAAGGCTGAGGGTGAGCGTGCAAGGCTGAGGGTGAGCGTGCAAGACCCCGTGCAAGGCTGAGGGTGAGCGTGCCAGGCTCTATACAAGGTCAGGGATGACCGTGCAAGGTTGGGGTGGCCATGCAAGGTCTCGTGCAAGGCTGAGGGTGAGCGTGCAAAGCCTCGTGCAAGGCTGGGGATGGCCGTGCAAGACCCGATGCGGGGCGAGTGGTGACCAGGGCAAGGCTGGGGTGGCCGGGCAAAGCCAGGGGTGGCCGCGCAAGACCCCGTGCGAGGCCAGGGACGAGCGTGCAAAGCCTCGTGCGAGGCCAGGGACGAGCGTGCAAGGCCCGATGGGAGGCCAGGGACGAGCGTGCAAGGCCCGATGGGAGGCCAGGGGTGACTGAACATGGCCGGGGCAGCCGGGCAGGACCCCGGGCAGGACCCCGCGCTGAGCGTGCAAAGCCCTCGTGCAAAGCCCTCGTGCAAAGCCCTCGTGCGCGGTACCTGGGCGCTGCTGTTGCGGGAAAGGGCCTTGTAGATCTCGTCGATGTTGGTGGCGACGGACTCGAAGCAGGCGTTGAAGCGGTCGAAGCGCTCCTTCTTCATCTGCTCGAAGGCCTGCTTCGCCTTCTTGGCACGCTTGCGCGCCGCCTCGAACTCTGCGGGGGGGGTCACGGGGGTCAGGGGACACGGGGACACCCTCGGGGACACCCACGGGGACCCTCGGGGACCCCCCGGCCCGGGGACCCTGTGAGACGTCCCCATGACGCTCCCCTAAAATAGGGGGTAGTGGGGGTGGGGTGGGTTGGGTGACATCCCCTGTGTCACCACCCCGTGTCCCCCTGGTGTCCCCGTGTCCCCCCACGCCTTCCTGGTGTCCCCCCGATGTCCCCATGACCCCTGTCCCTACGCCTTCCTGATGTCCCCCATATCTCTGGTGTCCCCATGTCCTCGTGCCTTCCCGATGTCCCCACGCCCCCCACCCCGCCGTGTCCTCCCAGTGTCCCCACGTGTCCCCTCCACGTCCCTGTGGCCTCCTGGTGTCCCCATGTCCCCTGCGTCCCCACATCTCTCTGGTGTCTGTGTGTCCCCATGTCTTCTGGCGTCCGTGTGTCCCCTCCATGTCCCTGCGTCTTCCTGGTGCCCCCATGTCCCTGGTGTCCCCACAGCCACCATGTCCCTCTGTCCTCCTGGTGTCCCCACGTCCCCGCCGTGTCCTCCTGGTGACCCCATGTCCCTGGTGTCCCCACAGCCACCATGTCCCTCTGTCCTCCTGGTGACCCCATGTCCCTCTGTCCTCCTGGTGTCCCCATGTCCCTGGTGTCCCCACAGCCACCATGTCCCTGGTGTCCCCACAGCCACCATGTCCCTCTGTCCTCCTGGTGTCCCCCATGTCCCTGGTGTCCCCACAGCCACCATGTCCCTCTGTCCTCCTGGTGTCCCCATGTCCCTGGTGTCCCCACAGCCACCATGTCCCTGTGTCCTCCTGGTGACCCCACGTCCCCTGCGTCCCCCCAGCCACCATGTCCCTCTGTCCTCCTGGTGACCCCATGTCCCTGTGTCCTCCTGGTGACCCCATGTCCCTGGTGTCCCCACAGCCACCATGTCCCTCTGTCCTCCTGGTGTCCCCATGTCCCTGGTGTCCCCACAGCCACCATGTCCCTCTGTCCTCCTGGTGTCCCCATGTCCCTGGTGTCCCCACAGCCACCATGTCCCTCTGTCCTCCTGGTGTCCCCATGTCCCTGGTGTCCCCACAGCCACCATGTCCCTCTGTCTTCCTGGTGTCCCCATGTCCCTGGTGTCCCCACAGCCACCATGTCCCTCTGTCCTCCTGGTGTCCCCATGTCCCTGGTGTCCCCACAGCCACCATGTCCCTGGTGTCCCCACAGCCCCCATGTCCCTCTGTCCTCCTGGTGCCCCCATGTCCCCACCCCCACATCTCCCTGGTGTCCTCACGACTCCAGTGTCCCCACGTCCCTCTTGTGTCCACGTCCCCCCGTCCTCCACGTCCCCCCGTCCTCCTCCTGTCCCCACATCCCCCGTGTCCCGCTGTCCCCCCACCGTCCGAGGTCTCCTGGAACTTGTCGCGGACGCTCTCCAGCTTCTCCATGGCCTTCATGTTGGGGGCGGCGATGCGCTGCAGGACGCTCTGCTGCTCCGTCAGCCGCTGCTGCAGCTGGTTCATCTCCTGCCGGATCTCCTCCTCCGCCTGCGCGTCCTGGGGGCGGGGCCTCAGATGGGGCGTGGCCCGGGGGCGTGGCCCCTTGGGTGGGGTGTGACCCCCTTGGGTGGGGTGTGACCCCCTTGGGTGGGGTGGTATGGCATCAAAGGGGCGTGGTTTTAGCCAGGGGTGTGGTCTCAAGCCAAAAAGGGCGTGGCCTGAGGCACCCGGGGGTGGGGCTACTGACAGGCCACACCCCCCCGAAGTCTTGCCTCACAGCCATAATAAGGTCAATGGGGATGGCTGGAAGGGGGTGTGGCATAATATGTTAAAATTATAAAGGCTGTGGTGTGGTATGTTAATGAGAAGGGGTGGGGCTTAGCAGGGGGAGGGTTCAATGAAGGGGCAGGGCTTTTAACAGAGGGGCGGGGCACGACATATGTAAATTTTGGTGGGTGGGACCTTGGAATAAGTGGGCGGTGCCCCATGGAGTAGGTGGGGCCAGAAGTGGGAGGGGCTTCTCAAAAGTGGGAGGGGTCCAGCATTAAAGGGCCAGCACACCTTGAGCTCAGGCTCCCTGAAAGTGGGGGGGGGGGCCCCAAGAGGGGGAGGGGACAGCCTTAAAGGGCCAGCACACCTTGAGCTCAAGTCCTCCCAAAAGTGGGTGGGGCCCCCCAGAAAGTGGGTGGGGCCAGCATTAAAGGGCCAGCGCACCTTGAGTTCCTCGGGCAGGTCGCTGTAGTCGATCTCGATCAAGGCCTCCCGGGCGTAGAGGCTGGAGGTGCGCTGGGAGCTGCTCACCGGCTCCTCCCCGGCCGCACCACCCTGCACGGGGGGGGACAAAAGAGGGGGTCAGAGGGGTCCCAAGCCCCCCCCCGTGCCCTCCCCAAACCCCGCCCCGGCCCCACCTCCTCCTGGCTGATGTCATCCATGGTGCCCTTGGAGAGGGGCAGCTTGATGTCCTGCATCTTGCACGCCTGCAGCAGGTTGTGGCGGTCGCTGCGCTTCTGCTCCAGCTTCGTCTCGATGGCCGTCACCTCCTTCTGCAGGTGCGTCATCTCCCTGTGCGACGATGGGGCGGGGTCAGGATCAGCTGGCCCCGCCCACAAGCCCCATAGCCCCTCCCATGCCCCTTAATCCTACCCACGAGCCCATTTAGCCCCACCCACAAACCCCCTTACCCACTTCCATACCCCCTTAGCCCCACTCACAAGCCTATTTAGCCTCTCTGAGGCCCCACCCCTGCCTGCTAGCTCCGCCCACCAAGGCAGGGGCCCCACCCCTGCCCGCTAGCTCCGCCCACCAAGGCAGGGGCCCCACCCCTGCAGACCACACCCATCCTGCCCATACCCTACCTCCAAGCCCCACCCCTGGTCCCACCCCACCATAGCCCCACCCTCCCTTGCTGGCCCCACCCCTTGCCCCACCCCTCCCTTGGCCCCGCCCTCACTTGTTGGCCCCGCCCAGCTTCTGCGGATCTCGTCCATCTCGTGGTTCTTGTCGTTGACCTCCGACTTCTTGGCCAAGTGCTGGTTCTTCAGGTCCTGCAGCTGCGCCATCGTCTCGTCGATGATCTTCATGTGCCGCTGCTCCTCCTGCCGCCGCCGGGAGCCCGTCAGCCCCCGCCCGACCACACCCAGCCCCTCCCCTCCCCCTCAAACCCCTCCCACCGCCCTGCCCCGACAAGACCTTCTTCAGCTTCTCGATCTCGGCCTCGTCCTTGCGCACGCCCTGCTCCCACATCAGCACCTTCTCCTGGTCCTCCCGCAGCTGGTTCCGCTCGAAATCCAGCTGGATGCCCAGCCGCGTCTTCTGGTTCTCGAACTCCAGCCTAAAAAAGGGGGGGCCGCGACGTTTTTTGGGGGGGTCCTTATAGCGTGTGGGGGGTCCCCGAGGGGATGGCGGCTGCCCCGTGGGCTGTTGGGAGCCAGGCTCTGCCCCATAGGGTCCCCCTGGGCATCCAGGAGTGGCCCTCCCCCAAGGTCTGGGGGTCCCCTGGGGGTCCAGGTGTGACCCCCACCAAACTTGGGGGGCACCTGGGGCTCCGGGCATACCCCTGAACGGGTAAGGGGGCCCCTGGGGGACTAGGTGTGCCCTCCCAGTGGGTTTGGGGGGTCCCTGGGCATCCAGGTGTGACCCCCACACTGGGTTTGGGGGGTCTCCTGGGCATCCAGGTGTGACCCCCACACTGGGGTTGGGGGGCCCTAGGGGTTTGGGGGTCCCCTGGGGGTGCAGGTGTGCCCCCAAACGGGTGGTGGGGGCCCCTGGGGCACTGGGTGTGCCCTCCCAGTAGGTTTGGGGGGCCCCTGGGCATCCAGGTGTGACCCGCACACCAGGTTTCGGGGTCCCCTGGACAGCCAGGCATGCCCCCCATGGACTTTGGGGGTCCCTAGGGGTTTGGGGGGGCCGCCACAATGAGTTTGGGGGACTCCTGGGGTCTGGGGGCGGCCCCCCCCCCAATGCATTTGGGGGTCCCCTGGGGGACTGGGTATGCCTCCCCAATGGGTTTGGGGGTCCCTGGGGGGTCCGGGTGTGCTGCCCCCCCCCCCAAGTTTGGGGGTTCCCTTACCTCTTCTTAGCGATCTCGTTCTGCCTCTTGACTTTCTCCTCCTCAAACTCCCGGATGTTCCTGACCCCGATTTCGCGGCAAAACTCCTCAAACACCTCGTCCTCCACCTGGGGGGGGGGGGGCAATGTCAGCCCCACAGGGGCTCCCCCAAACCCCAGCCCCCAAAACCCCTCCCAGGACACCCACCCCCCCCCCCCCCAATAAACCCAGCACCCACCTGGTTCATCTTCTCCTTCAGGTCCTTCATCTCCCGCTCCCGGCCCTGGATGATCCTTTTGATATCGTTAATGCGCGGCCCAAAATTAGCCAATTCGCTCTCGAGTTTCGACTTTTCCTTTGGGGGGGGGGCAAAAACGGGGGTCAGAGGATGCCACGGACCCCCCCCCAGCACCCCAAAATCCACCCCTAGGGCCACAGAGGCCAATAACAGCCATAGGGAAGGCACACGGTCTCTGAATCCCACCAAAACCGCTTTTCAGGCTGGGAATAGCCAAAGCCCACCTGTAATGTCCTAAAATGGGCATAAACCCCCCCAAAACGGGCATAAACCCCCCCAAAAAAGGGGTGGTACCTGGAGATTGAGGGCGAGGTGCGTGTTTTGGTCTGCTCCAGGTCGCTCTGCGAATATTTTAAGCCGCATCTGGAGACCGTGGGCTTGGGACTGGACCTGGCGCAGCTCGGCTTCCTTCCTCTTCGCCTTCATCTGCTCCTGGGGGGGGGCACAAGGGGGGAAAAAGGGGGTGAGGGGGGGTGGAAAAGGGGGGAATTCAGACCCTTGGGGGATCCCCCCGAGCCGCAACGGCCGGGGAGGGCGGCTTTGGGGTCTGTAACACCCTGTCTGGGGGTTCCGCCTCGTCCCTGGGAAGGGGGAGCCCCCGAAATGCTTGAGGGGAGGAGAAGAAGAAGGGGGGGTTTTTTTTGGGGGGGGGGGGAGGAATAATAAGGTTTGGGGGGTGTGAAAGATTAATAAGAAGTAGTTTGGGGGGAGAATAGTAAGTTTAGGGGAGGGAAAGAATAGTAAGTTTGGGGGAATAATGAGAAGTAGGTTTTGGGGGGAAATAATATGAAATTGGGGGGGGAAGATTAGCAAGAAGTTTTGGGGAGGGAAAGAACAATAAGAAGTAGTTGTTTTGGGGGGAAATAACAATAACAATAAGTTTTGGGGGGAAATAACAATAACAATAAGTTTCGGGGGGAAAATAATAACAATAACAATAAGTTTCGGGGGAAAATAATAACAATAACAATAAGTTTGGGGGGGGAAATAACAATAATAACAATAAGTTTGGGGGGAAATAGTAAGAAGTGTTTTGGGGGGAAAATAATAACAATAACAATAAGTTTTGGGGGTGAAATAACAATAACAATAAGTTTGGGGGGGAAATAGAAGTTTTTTTTGGCGGAAAAATAATAATAATAAGTTTTGCGGGGATATAATAACAATAAGAAGTTTTGGGGGGAAAAATTATAAGATGTAGTTTTTTGGGGGAAATAATAATAGGTAGTTTTGGGGGGAAATATAATAATAAGTAGTTTTTTTGGGAAAAACAATAATAATAAGTTTGGGGGAAAATAATAATAAGTAGGTTTTTTGGCGAAAAATAATAGGTTTTGGGGGAAATAATAATAAGTGTTTTTTGGAAAAATAATAAGTAGTTTGGGAAAAAAAATAATAAGTTTTTGGGCAAAAACAATAAGAAGTTTTTTGGGGAAGAACAATAAGTTTTGGGGAAAGAACAATAGTAATAAGCAGTTTTGGGCAGTGAAACATTAACAAGAATTAGTTTTGGGGAAAGGAATAATAATGTGAAGTTTGGAGGAAAACAATAAGTTTTTTGGGGGAAGAAAAATAAGTTTGGGGGAGGAAAGAATAAAATTAGGAAGGGATTGGGGAGGGGAAGAAGGATAACTAATTTTGGGGGGGGGAAGAATTAGAAGTTTGGGGTCTGTGCGGCACGTGGAAAAAGGGCAAAGGGCTGGTTTTTAGGGTCAAGAGAAGCCCCGGGGGGGCGCAGATGCAGCCTTGGGGTCCGACGGAAGGAGTCTGGGGGTTCACCAAAGCCCTGGGGAATGAGAAAAGCCCCCCCCCAAAATAAAAGGGGGGTTGGGAGGGGGCAGAAAGGGGGGGAAAATGGGGGTCCGCCCGCGTACGCCCCCCACCTTGAGCTCCTCCGTCAGCCTTTCCTTCTTCTCCTTGAGTTTATCCACCGCCTTCTCGTCCCAGCGCCGGGCTTTGGCCTTGAGGTCGCTGGCGCCCCCCGAAATCACCCCCGATTTTTGGAAGAGGGTCCCATCCAACGCCACCGTCTGCGGAAATAACCGAGAAATGGGGGCGGGGGGGTGAGTTTTTTTTGGGGGGGGGGGGGGGGGGGGGGGCTGTGAACCGCCCCGGGGTGTCTAAGGGAAGCGGGGGACCCCCACTTTGTGCCGCTGGTGTCCCCCGAAGGCGATGCGACGGGCGTCCTCCACGTTGTCGCAGACCAGGGCGTTGCCGCAGGCGTATTGAAGGGCTTTTTTGATGTGGGGGGGTTCGTATCGGATCACGTCGATCACCAGCTTCGCCCCCTTCAGCTCGCGCAGCTTCTCGTCCGTCGGCTTCACCTGCGGAAGGAGGTTGGGGGGGTTCAAAGGGGGCCCCCCAAAACCCCAAGGGACAGCCACGAGTCCCATAGAGTTCCATAAGGACCCCCAAAATTCCAGGGATGGATATGGGTCCCCAGGGGGTTCAACGGGGACCCCCCAAAACCCTGGGGGTGGGAAAAGAGTCCCACGGGGTTCAACAGGGGCCCCCCAAAACCCCAGGGGGGAACATGAGTCCCAGGGGGTTCAACGGGGACCCCCAAAACCCTGGGGGTGGGTGTGAGTCCCATGGGGGTCAACAGGTGCCCCCCAAAACCCCAGGGAGGGACATGGATCCCAGGGGGTTCAACAGGTGCCCCCCAAAACTCCAGGGGGGAACATGAGTCCCACGGGGTTCAACAGGGGCCCCCCAAAAACCCAGGGGGGAACATGAGTCCCAGGGGGTTCAACAGGTGCCCCCCAACACCCTAGGGAGGGACATGGGTCCCAGGGGGTTCAACGGGGACCCCCAAAATCCTGGGGGTGGGTGTGAGTCCCACAGGGTTCAACAGGGGCCCCCCAAAATCCTGGGGGTGAGTGCGAGTCCCAGGGGGTCCAACAGGGGCCCCCCAAAATCCTGGGGGTGAGTGCGAGTCCCAGGGGGTTCAACGGGGACCCCCAAAACCCTAGGGAGGGACATGGGTCCCAGGGGGTTCAACAGGGGCCCCCCAAAACCCTGCAGGTAGACACAGGCCCCAGGGGCTTCAAGGGGTCCCCCCCAAAACCCCTTGCGGGGCCCCGAGGGCTTCAAGGGGGACCCCCCAAAACCCCATAAAACACCCTGAGGATTGACACGGGGCTCCCCCAAACCCTGAAGACCCTCATCCCCAAGGGATTCCGGGACCCTCCCCACCCCTCCAGCACCTCTCAGGATCCCAGGGCAGCCCCATAACCCCAAAAGCGGGGGTGTCCCCGCACCCCACCTCCAGATAATCGAGGGGCAGGAAGGTTTCGGGCTCTCCCCGCTGCTCCTTGATGTACTGGATACAATCGCGCCCCGTCTTTTCCGAATCCACGATGATGGCGTCCATGTTCTTCCCCAAAACCTTGGTCACGGCGATCTGGTATTTTTTCTGCGTGGGCTGGCACAGGTCGATGAGGCGGCCGTACTATAAGGGGGACAAACCCCCGCCGTACCCCCCCCCCCCAAAAAAAACCCAAGGGTTAGCATCGAGCCGAGGGGTTGGGGGAAGGGGCGGAGAGGGGTTCGGGGAGGGGTCGGACTCACGACGGAGCCGGGATAGAGGCGTTTGATGCTGTCCATGATTTCGGCTTTACGCTGCTGACGGCTGCTCTCCTGCCGGTCGATTCGAGCGTCGCCGAGTTGTTCCATCACCTGGTTCAGCTCCTTGTTGATCTCGTCGATGCGACGTTTGGCCAGTTCGACTTCTTCCGTTAATTCTCCTTCCAGGCGCTTCTGCTCTTCCAGAGATTGTCTGCGGGGGTGGGATTGGGGGATGCCCCAGGGGCGTGGGGATGGGGGGCACCTCAGGGGATGCCCCAGGGGCGTGGGGACATGGGGAGGGGGACATGGGATGCCCTGGGGCTGCCCCAGGGGCTTGGGGACATGGGGAGGGGGACAAGGGACGCCCTGGGGCTGCCCCAGGGGCGTGGGGACATGGGATGCCCTGGGGCTGCCCCAGGGGCGTGGGGACATGGGGAGGGGGACAAGGGACACCCCAGGGACTGTCCCAAGGGCTTGGGGACATGGGTACAGGGATGGGGGGCACATCAGGGACCGTCCCAAGGGCTTGGGGACATGGGGAGGGGGTCAAGGGACACCCCGGGGACCGTCCCAAGGGCTTGGGGACATGGGTACAGGGATGGGGGGCACATCAGGGGCTGCCCTAGTGGCGTGGGGACATGGGGAGGGGGACAAGGGACGCCCTGGGGCTGCCCCAGGGGCGTGGGGACATGGGGAGGGGGACATGGGATGCCCTGGGGCTGCCCCAGGGGCTTGGGGACATGGGGAGGGGCACAAAGGACACCCCGGGGACTGTCCCAAGGGCTTGGGGACATGGGTACAGGGATGAGGGGCACATCAGGGGCTGCCCTAGGGGCATGGGGACATGGGTACAGGGATGGGGGGCACATCAGGGGCTGCCCTAGTGGCGTGGGGACATGGGGAGGGGGACAAGGGACACCCCAGGGACCGTCCCAAGGGCTTGGGGACATGGGTACAGGGATGGGGGCACCTCAGGGGCTGCCCCAGGGGCGTGGGGACATGGGGAGGGGGACAAGGGATACCCCAGGGACCGTCCCAAGGGCTTGGGGACATGGGTACAGGGATGGGGGGCACCTCAGGGGCTGCCCCAGGGGTGTGGGGACATGGGGTGTGGGACAAGGGACACCCCAGGGACCGTCCCAAGGGCTTGGGGACATGGGGAGGGGGACAAGGGATACCCCAGGGACCACCCCAAGGGCTTGGGGACACGGGTACACATCCAAGGGACACCCCAGGGGCTGCCGTGAGGACACAGAGATGGGTTCACAGGGACGGGGGACACCTTGGGGACCACCCCGAGGGCTCGGGGACGGGACAAGAGCCACCTTGGGGACACTGCGGACACCTCGGGGACAGGTTCTCACTTGCTGGTGGCGATGTACTCCTCCAGCTTCTCGATGCGCTTCTGGTTCTCCTCGATCTCCCGCAGCTTCTGCTTGATCTTGGCCTGGGTGGCAGGAGGAGGAGGGGGCTGAGCAGGCAGCCTTGGGGGGCACCGGAGGGATCTTGGGGGCAGGGGGGGGGCTCCCCTAAACTCACCTCAGTCTCCACTTTCTTCCTTTCCTCCAGGTCCAGCCGATCCTGGTCGGCTTTTTGATCCCGGTTGAATTTCTCCAGCTCTTGGGCCAGCGTGGCGGCGCGTTTGCTGGCCTCCTCCTTCAGCCGGTGGTATTTCTTCACCTAAAACGGGGGCAATAATGGGGTGAGGGAGGTGGGACGCCTTCCCCCCCCCCCCCCCAAAAAAAAAAAAGAAAAATCCACACAGGGACGCCGAGACGAGCCCTACCTGGTTCTCCTCCAACGTCAAGTCGCGTCCTTGGCTCTGGCTCTCCTCTTCCATCCGTTCCTCGAATTCCTGTCGCGCTTTTTCCACCGACAGCATCTCCTTCTCCAGCTCGTCCATGTCCGCCTTCCGCTTTTTGTACTGTTTCTGCGCGTTCTGCAGCGATTTTTTAGCCGCTTCCAGCTTCTTGATTTTATGCGAGGTGTTTTCCTTCGCTTTGATGTACTGGGGTCGCTTCTGGTTGAGCTCCGAATCCTTCTCCCTGCGGGGAAAGCGTAAGGTGAGGGGGTGTAGGAGCTCCTCACCCAACCCCTTCGCTGTTTTTGGGGTGCCTCACTTGATCTCCTTCTCGATCTGCTGTTGTTCCCTCATCATTTTGCCCAGCTCTTTCTTGCGATCCTTGAGCTCGTCCTCCACCCGATCCATCCTCTTTTTATCTTTATCGATCTCCCGGTTTTTTAAACCCAATTCT
>NW_027441395.1:0-44043 GCF_949628215.1 Phalacrocorax aristotelis | reverse complement strand
GCTATATTGGTCCTGTCCATATAAGGCTATATTTTTCCAGTCCATATAAGGCTATATTGGTCCTGTCCATATAAGGCTATATTTTTGCAGTCCATATAAGGCTATATTGGTCCAGTCCATATAAGGCTATATTTTTCCAGTCCATATAAGGCTATATTGGTCCTTTCCATATAAGGCTATATTGGTCCTGTTCATATAAGGCTATATTTTCCAGTCCATATAAGGCTATATTGGTCCTGTCCATATAAGGCTATATTTTTCCAGTCCATATAAGGCTATATTGGTCCTGTCCATATAAGGCTATATTTTTCCAGTCCATATAAGGCTATATTTTTCCAGTCCATATAAGGCTATATTGGTCCTTTCCATATAAGGCTATATTGGTCCTGTCCATATAAGGCTATATTTTTCCAGTCCATATAAGGCTATATTGGTCCTTTCCATATAAGGCTATATTGGTCCTGTCCATATAAGGCTATATTTTTCCAGTCCATATAAGGCTATATTGGTCCTGTCCATATAAGGCTATATTTTTCCAGTCCATATAAGGCTATATTGGTCCTTTCCATATAAGGCTATATTGGTCCTGTCCATATAAGGCTATATTTTTCCAGTCCATATAAGGCTATATTGGTCCTGTCCATATAAGGCTATATTTTCCAGTCCATATAAGGCTATATTGGTCCTGTCCATATAAGGCTATATTTTTCCAGTCCATATAAGGCTATATTGGTCCTGTCCATATAAGGCTATATTTTTCCAGTCCATATAAGGCTATATTGGTCCTGTCCATATAAGGCTATATTTTTCCAGTCC
This sequence comes from Phalacrocorax aristotelis, assembly GCF_949628215.1. Classification (NCBI taxonomy): domain Eukaryota; kingdom Metazoa; phylum Chordata; class Aves; order Suliformes; family Phalacrocoracidae; genus Phalacrocorax; species Phalacrocorax aristotelis. The sequence continues at coordinate 43,227 of NW_027441395.1, read as the reverse complement.
ATATAAGGCTATATTGGTCCTTTCCATATAAGGCTATATTGGTCCTGTCCATATAAGGCTATATTTCTCCAGTCCATATAAGGCTATATTGGTCCTGTCCATATAAGGCTATATTGGTCCTGTCCATATAAGGCTATATTTTTCCAGTCCATATAAGGATATATTGGCCCTTTCCATATAAGGCTATATTTTTCCAGTCCATATAAGGCTATATTGGTCCTGTCCATATAAGGCTATATTTTTCCAGTCCATATAAGGCTATATTTTTCCAGTCCATATAAGGCTATATTGGTCCTGTCCATATAAGGCTATATTTTTCCAGTCCATATAAGGCTATATTGGTCCTGTCCATATAAGGCTATATTGGTCCTGTCCATATAAGGCTATATTTTTCCAGTCCATATAAGGCTATATTGGTCCTGTCCATATAAGGCTATATTTTTCCAGTCCATATAAGGCTATATTGGTCCTGTCCATATAAGGCTATATTTTTCCAGTCCATATAAGGCTATATTTTTCCAGTCCATATAAGGCTATATTGGTCCTGTCCATATAAGGCTATATTTTTCCAGTCCATATAAGGCTATATTTTTCCAGTCCATATAAGGCTATATTGGTCCTGTCCATATAAGGCTATATTTTTCCAGTCCATATAAGGCTATATTGGTCCTGTCCATATAAGGCTATATTTTTCCAGTCCATATAAGGCTATATTGGTCCTGTCCATATAAGGCTATATTTTTCCAGTCCATATAAGGCTATATTTTTCCAGTCCATATAAGGCTATATTGGTCCTGTCCATATAAGGCTATATTTTTCCAGTCCATATAAGGCTATATTGGTCCTGTCCATATAAGGCTATATTTTTCCAGTCCATATAAGGCTATATTGGTCCTGTCCATATAAGGCTATATTTTTCCAGTCCATATAAGGCTATATTTTTCCAGTCCATATAAGGCTATATTTTTCCAGTCCATATAAGGCTATATTGGTCCTTTCCATATAAGGCTCTATTGGTCCTGTCCATATAAGGCTATATTTTTCCAGTCCATATAAGGCTATATTGGTCCTTTCCATATAAGGCTATATTGGTCCTGTCCATATAAGGCTATATTTTTCCAGTCCATATAAGGCTATATTGGTCCTGTCCATATAAGGCTATATTGGTCCTGTCCATATAAGGCTATATTGGTCCTGTCCATATAAGGCTATATTTTTCCAGTCCATATAAGGCTATATTGGTCCTTTCCATATAAGGCTATATTGGTCCTGTCCATATAAGGCTATATTTTTCCAGTCCATATAAGGCTATATTTTTCCAGTCCATATAAGGCTATATTGGTCCTGTCCATATAAGGCTATATTTTTCCAGTCCATATAAGGCTATATTGGTCCTGTCCATATAAGGCTATATTTTTCCAGTCCATATAAGGCTATATTGGTCCTTTCCATATAAGGCTATATTGGTCCTGTCCATATAAGGCTATATTTTTCCAGTCCATATAAGGCTATATTGGTCCTGTCCATATAAGGCTATATTTTTCCAGTCCATATAAGGCTATATTGGTCCTGTCCATATAAGGCTATATTTTTCCAGTCCATATAAGGCTATATTGGTCCTGTCCATATAAGGCTATATTTTTCCAGTCCATATAAGGCTATATTGGTCCTGTCCATATAAGGCTATATTTTTCCAGTCCATATAAGGCTATATTGGTCCTGTCCATATAAGGCTATATTTTTCCAGTCCATATAAGGCTATATTGGTCCTTTCCATATAAGGCTATATTGGTCCTGTTCATATAAGGCTATATTTTTCCAGTCCATATAAGGCTATATTGGTCCTGTCCATATAAGGCTATATTTTTCCAGTCCATATAAGGCTATATTGGTCCTGTCCATATAAGGCTATATTTTTCCAGTCCATATAAGGCTATATTTTTCCAGTCCATATAAGGCTATATTGGTCCTTTCCATATAAGGCTCTATTGGTCCTGTCCATATAAGGCTATATTTTTCCAGTCCATATAAGGCTATATTGGTCCTTTCCATATAAGGCTATATTGGTCCTGTCCATATAAGGCTATATTTTTCCAGTCCATATAAGGCTATATTGTCCTGTCCATATAAGGCTATATTTTTCCAGTCCATATAAGGCTATATTGGTCCTTTCCATATAAGGCTATATTGGTCCTGTCCATATAAGGCTATATTTTTCCAGTCCATATAAGGCTATATTGGTCCTGTCCATATAAGGCTATATTTTCCAGTCCATATAAGGCTATATTGGTCCTGTCCATATAAGGCTATATTTTTCCAGTCCATATAAGGCTATATTGGTCCTGTCCATATAAGGCTATATTTTTCCAGTCCATATAAGGCTATATTGGTCCTGTCCATATAAGGCTATATTTTTCCAGTCCATATAAGGCTATATTGGTCCTTTCCATATAAGGCTATATTGGTCCTGTCCATATAAGGCTATATTTCTCCAGTCCATATAAGGCTATATTGGTCCTGTCCATATAAGGCTATATTGGTCCTGTCCATATAAGGCTATATTTTTCCAGTCCATATAAGGCTATATTGGTCCTTTCCATATAAGGCTATATTTTTCCAGTCCATATAAGGCTATATTGGTCCTGTCCATATAAGGCTATATTTTTCCAGTCCATATAAGGCTATATTTTCCAGTCCATATAAGGCTATATTGGTCCTGTCCATATAAGGCTATATTTTTCCAGTCCATATAAGGCTATATTGGTCCTGTCCATATAAGGCTATATTGGTCCTGTCCATATAAGGCTATATTTTTCCAGTCCATATAAGGCTATATTGGTCCTGTCCATATAAGGCTATATTTTTCCAGTCCATATAAGGCTATATTGGTCCTGTCCATATAAGGCTATATTTTTCCAGTCCATATAAGGCTATATTTTTCCAGTCCATATAAGGCTATATTGGTCCTGTCCATATAAGGCTATATTTTTCCAGTCCATATAAGGCTATATTTTTCCAGTCCATATAAGGCTATATTGGTCCTGTCCATATAAGGCTATATTTTTCCAGTCCATATAAGGCTATATTGGTCCTGTCCATATAAGGCTATATTTTTCCAGTCCATATAAGGCTATATTGGTCCTGTCCATATAAGGCTATATTTTTCCAGTCCATATAAGGCTATATTTTTCCAGTCCATATAAGGCTATATTGGTCCTGTCCATATAAGGCTATATTTTTCCAGTCCATATAAGGCTATATTGGTCCTGTCCATATAAGGCTATATTTTTCCAGTCCATATAAGGCTATATTGGTCCTGTCCATATAAGGCTATATTTTTCCAGTCCATATAAGGCTATATTTTTCCAGTCCATATAAGGCTATATTTTTCCAGTCCATATAAGGCTATATTGGTCCTTTCCATATAAGGCTCTATTGGTCCTGTCCATATAAGGCTATATTTTTCCAGTCCATATAAGGCTATATTGGTCCTTTCCATATAAGGCTATATTGGTCCTGTCCATATAAGGCTATATTTTTCCAGTCCATATAAGGCTATATTGGTCCTGTCCATATAAGGCTATATTGGTCCTGTCCATATAAGGCTATATTGGTCCTGTCCATATAAGGCTATATTTTTCCAGTCCATATAAGGCTATATTGGTCCTTTCCATATAAGGCTATATTGGTCCTGTCCATATAAGGCTATATTTTTCCAGTCCATATAAGGCTATATTTTTCCAGTCCATATAAGGCTATATTGGTCCTGTCCATATAAGGCTATATTTTTCCAGTCCATATAAGGCTATATTGGTCCTGTCCATATAAGGCTATATTTTTCCAGTCCATATAAGGCTATATTGGTCCTTTCCATATAAGGCTATATTGGTCCTGTCCATATAAGGCTATATTTTTCCAGTCCATATAAGGCTATATTGGTCCTGTCCATATAAGGCTATATTTTTCCAGTCCATATAAGGCTATATTGGTCCTGTCCATATAAGGCTATATTTTTCCAGTCCATATAAGGCTATATTGGTCCTGTCCATATAAGGCTATATTTTTCCAGTCCATATAAGGCTATATTGGTCCTGTCCATATAAGGCTATATTTTTCCAGTCCATATAAGGCTATATTGGTCCTGTCCATATAAGGCTATATTTTTCCAGTCCATATAAGGCTATATTGGTCCTTTCCATATAAGGCTATATTGGTCCTGTTCATATAAGGCTATATTTTTCCAGTCCATATAAGGCTATATTGGTCCTGTCCATATAAGGCTATATTTTTCCAGTCCATATAAGGCTATATTGGTCCTGTCCATATAAGGCTATATTTTTCCAGTCCATATAAGGCTATATTTTTCCAGTCCATATAAGGCTATATTGGTCCTTTCCATATAAGGCTCTATTGGTCCTGTCCATATAAGGCTATATTTTTCCAGTCCATATAAGGCTATATTGGTCCTTTCCATATAAGGCTATATTGGTCCTGTCCATATAAGGCTATATTTTTCCAGTCCATATAAGGCTATATTGGTCCTGTCCATATAAGGCTATATTTTTCCAGTCCATATAAGGCTATATTGGTCCTTTCCATATAAGGCTATATTGGTCCTGTCCATATAAGGCTATATTTTTCCAGTCCATATAAGGCTATATTGGTCCTGTCCATATAAGGCTATATTTTCCAGTCCATATAAGGCTATATTGGTCCTGTCCATATAAGGCTATATTTTTCCAGTCCATATAAGGCTATATTGGTCCTGTCCATATAAGGCTATATTTTTCCAGTCCATATAAGGCTATATTGGTCCTGTCCATATAAGGCTATATTTTTCCAGTCCATATAAGGCTATATTGGTCCTTTCCATATAAGGCTATATTGGTCCTGTCCATATAAGGCTATATTTCTCCAGTCCATATAAGGCTATATTGGTCCTGTCCATATAAGGCTATATTGGTCCTGTCCATATAAGGCTATATTTTTCCAGTCCATATAAGGCTATATTGGTCCTTTCCATATAAGGCTATATTTTTCCAGTCCATATAAGGCTATATTGGTCCTGTCCATATAAGGCTATATTTTTCCAGTCCATATAAGGCTATATTTTTCCAGTCCATATAAGGCTATATTGGTCCTGTCCATATAAGGCTATATTTTTCCAGTCCATATAAGGCTATATTGGTCCTGTCCATATAAGGCTATATTGGTCCTGTCCATAAAGGCTATATTTTTCCAGTCCATATAAGGCTATATTGGTCCTGTCCATATAAGGCTATATTTTTCCAGTCCATATAAGGCTATATTGGTCCTGTCCATATAAGGCTATATTTTTCCAGTCCATATAAGGCTATATTGGTCCTTTCCATATAAGGCTATATTGGTCCTGTTCATATAAGGCTATATTTTTCCAGTCCATATAAGGCTATATTGGTCCTGTCCATATAAGGCTATATTTTTCCAGTCCATATAAGGCTATATTGGTCCTGTCCATATAAGGCTATATTTTTCCAGTCCATATAAGGCTATATTTTTCCAGTCCATATAAGGCTATATTGGTCCTTTCCATATAAGGCTCTATTGGTCCTGTCCATATAAGGCTATATTTTTCCAGTCCATATAAGGCTATATTGGTCCTTTCCATATAAGGCTATATTGGTCCTGTCCATATAAGGCTATATTTTTCCAGTCCATATAAGGCTATATTGGTCCTGTCCATATAAGGCTATATTTTTCCAGTCCATATAAGGCTATATTGGTCCTTTCCATATAAGGCTATATTGGTCCTGTCCATATAAGGCTATATTTTTCCAGTCCATATAAGGCTATATTGGTCCTTTCCATATAAGGCTATATTGGTCCTGTCCATATAAGGCTATATTTCTCCAGTCCATATAAGGCTATATTGGTCCTGTCCATATAAGGCTATATTGGTCCTGTCCATATAAGGCTATATTTTTCCAGTCCATATAAGGATATATTGGCCCTTTCCATATAAGGCTATATTTTTCCAGTCCATATAAGGCTATATTGGTCCTGTCCATATAAGGCTATATTTTTCCAGTCCATATAAGGCTATATTTTTCCAGTCCATATAAGGCTATATTGGTCCTGTCCATATAAGGCTATATTTTTCCAGTCCATATAAGGCTATATTGGTCCTGTCCATATAAGGCTATATTGGTCCTGTCCATATAAGGCTATATTTTTCCAGTCCATATAAGGCTATATTGGTCCTGTCCATATAAGGCTATATTGGTCCTTTCCATATAAGGCTATATTGGTCCTGTCCATATAAGGCTATATTTTTCCAGTCCATATAAGGCTATATTTTTCCAGTCCATATAAGGCTATATTGGTCCTGTCCATATAAGGCTATATTTTTCCAGTCCATATAAGGCTATATTTTTCCAGTCCATATAAGGCTATATTGGTCCTGTCCATATAAGGCTATATTTTTCCAGTCCATATAAGGCTATATTGGTCCTGTCCATATAAGGCTATATTTTTCCAGTCCATATAAGGCTATATTGGTCCTGTCCATATAAGGCTATATTTTTCCAGTCCATATAAGGCTATATTTTTCCAGTCCATATAAGGCTATATTGGTCCTGTCCATATAAGGCTATATTTTTCCAGTCCATATAAGGCTATATTGGTCCTGTCCATATAAGGCTATATTTTTCCAGTCCATATAAGGCTATATTGGTCCTGTCCATATAAGGCTATATTTTTCCAGTCCATATAAGGCTATATTGGTCCAGTCCATATAAGGCTATATTGGTCCTGTCCATATAAGGCTATATTTTTCCAGTCCATATAAGGCTATATTGGTCCTGTCCATATAAGGCTATATTTTTCCAGTCCATATAAGGCTATATTGGTCCTGTCCATATAAGGCTATATTTTTCCAGTCCATATAAGGCTATATTGGTCCTTTCCATATAAGGCTATATTTTTCCAGTCCATATAAGGCTATATTGGTCCTGTCCATATAAGGCTATATTTTTCCAGTCCATATAAGGCTATATTTTTCCAGTCCATATAAGGCTATATTGGTCCTGTCCATATAAGGCTATATTTTTCCAGTCCATATAAGGCTATATTGGTCCTTTCCATATAAGGCTATATTGGTCCTGTCCATATAAGGCTATATTGGTCCTTTCCATATAAGGCTATATTGGTCCTGTCCATATAAGGCTATATTTTTCCAGTCCATATAAGGCTATATTGGTCCTGTCCATATAAGGCTATATTTTTCCAGTCCATATAAGGCTATATTGGTCCTTTCCATATAAGGCTATATTGGTCCTGTCCATATAAGGCTATATTTTTCCAGTCCATATAAGGCTATATTGGTCCTGTCCATATAAGGCTATATTTTTCCAGTCCATATAAGGCTATATTGGTCCTGTCCATATAAGGCTATATTTTTCCAGTCCATATAAGGCTATATTGGTCCTGTCCATATAAGGCTATATTTTTCCAGTCCATATAAGGCTATATTTTTCCATTCCATATAAGCCTATATTGGTCCTGTCCATATAAGGCTATATTTTTCCAGTCCATATAAGGCTATATTGGTCCTGTCCATATAAGGCTATATTTTTCCAGTCCATATAAGGCTATATTGGTCCAGTCCATATAAGGCTATATTTTTCCAGTCCATATAAGGCTATATTTTTCCAGTCCATATAAGGCTATATTTTTCCAGTCCATATAAGGCTATATTGGTCCTGTCCATATAAGGCTATATTTTTCCAGTCCATATAAGGCTATATTTTTCCAGTCCATATAAGGCTATATTGGTCCTGTCCATATAAGGCTATATTTTTCCAGTCCATATAAGGCTATATTGGTCCTTTCCATATAAGGCTATATTGGTCCTGTCCATATAAGGCTATATTTTTCCAGTCCATATAAGGCTATATTGGTCCTGTCCATATAAGGCTATATTTTTCCAGTCCATATAAGGCTATATTGGTCCTTTCCATATAAGGCTATATTGGTCCTGTCCATATAAGGCTATATTTTTCCAGTCCATATAAGGCTATATTGGTCCTGTCCATATAAGGCTATATTTTTCCAGTCCATATAAGGCTATATTGGTCCTGTCCATATAAGGCTATATTTTTCCAGTCCATATAAGGCTATATTTTTCCAGTCCATATAAGGCTATATTGGTCCTGTCCATATAAGGCTATATTGGTCCTTTCCATGTAAGGCTCTATTGGTCCTGTCCATATAAGGCTATATTTTTCCAGTCCATATAAGGCTATATTGGTCCTTTCCATATAAGGCTATATTGGTCCTGTCCATATAAGGCTATATTTTTCCAGTCCATATAAGGCTATATTGGTCCTGTCCATATAAGGCTATATTTTTCCAGTCCATATAAGGCTATATTGGTCCTGTCCATATAAGGCTATATTTTTCCAGTCCATATAAGGCTATATTGGTCCTTTCCATATAAGGCTATATTGGTCCTGTCCATATAAGGCTATATTTTTCCAGTCCATATAAGGCTATATTGGTCCTGTCCATATAAGGCTATATTTTTCCAGTCCATATAAGGCTATATTGGTCCTGTCCATATAAGGCTATATTTTTCCAGTCCATATAAGGCTATATTGGTCCTGTCCATATAAGGCTATATTTTTCCAGTCCATATAAGGCTATATTGGTCCTTTCCATATAAGGCTATATTGGTCCTGTCCATATAAGGCTATATTTTTCCAGTCCATATAAGGCTATATTGGTCCTGTCCATATAAGGCTATATTTTTCCAGTCCATATAAGGCTATATTGGTCCTGTCCATATAAGGCTATATTTTTCCAGTCCATATAAGGCTATATTGGTCCTGTCCATATAAGGCTATATTTTTCCAGTCCATATAAGGCTATATTGGTCCTGTCCATATAAGGCTATATTTTTCCAGTCCATATAAGGCTATATTGGTCCTTTCCATATAAGGCTATATTTTTCCAGTCCATATAAGGCTATATTGGTCCTGTCCATATAAGGCTATATTTTTCCAGTCCATATAAGGCTATATTGGTCCAGTCCATATAAGGCTATATTGGTCCTGTCCATATAAGGCTATATTTTTCCAGTCCATATAAGGCTATATTGGTCCTGTCCATATAAGGCTATATTTTTCCAGTCCATATAAGGCTATATTGGTCCTGTCCATATAAGGCTATATTTTTCCAGTCCATATAAGGCTATATTGGTCCTTTCCATATAAGGCTATATTGGTCCTGTCCATATAAGGCTATATTTTTCCAGTCCATATAAGGCTATATTGGTCCTGTCCATATAAGGCTATATTTTTCCAGTCCATATAAGGCTATATTGGTCCTGTCCATATAAGGCTATATTTTTCCAGTCCATATAAGGCTATATTGGTCCTTTCCATATAAGGCTATATTGGTCCTGTCCATATAAGGCTATATTGGTCCTGTCCATATAAGGCTATATTTTTCCAGTCCATATAAGGCTATATTTTTCCAGTCCATATAAGGCTATATTGGTCCTGTCCATATAAGGCTATATTTTTCCAGTCCATATAAGGCTATATTGGTCCTTTCCATATAAGGCTATATTGGTCCTGTCCATATAAGGCTATATTTTTCCAGTCCATATAAGGCTATATTGGTCCTGTCCATATAAGGCTATATTTTTCCAGTCCATATAAGGCTATATTGGTCCTGTCCATATAAGGCTATATTTTTCCAGTCCATATAAGGCTATATTTTTCCAGTCCATATAAGGCTATATTTTTCAGTCCATATAAGGCTATATTGGTCCTGTCCATATAAGGCTATAATTCTCCAGTCCATATAAGGCTATATTTTTCCAGTCCATATAAGGCTATATTGGTCCTGTCCATATAAGGCTATATTTTTCCAGTCCATATAAGGCTATATTGGTCCTGTCCATATAAGGCTATATTGGTCCTGTCCATATAAGGCTATATTTTTCCAGTCCATATAAGGCTATATTGGTCCTGTCCATATAAGGCTATATTTTTCCAGTCCATATAAGGCTATATTGGTCCTGTCCATATAAGGCTATATTTTTCCAGTCCATATAAGGCTATATTTTTCCAGTCCATATAAGGCTATATTGGTCCTGTCCATATAAGGCTATAATTCTCCAGTCCATATAAGGCTATATTTTTCCAGTCCATATAAGGCTATATTGGTCCTGTCCATATAAGGCTATAATTCTCCAGTCCATATAAGGCTATATTTTTCCAGTCCATATAAGGCTATATTGGTCCTGTCCATATGAGGCTATATTTTTCCAGTCCATATAAGGCTATATTTTTCCAGTCCATATAAGGCTATATTGGTCCTGTCCATATGAGGCTATATTTTTCCAGTCCATATAAGGCTATATTGGTCCTGTCCATATAAGGCTATATTGGTCCTGTCCATATAAGGCTATATTTTTCCAGTCCATATAAGGCTATATTTTTCCAGTCCATATAAGGCTATATTGGTCCTGTCCATATAAGGCTATATTTTTCCAGTCCATATAAGGCTATATTGGTCCTTTCCATATAAGGCTATATTGGTCCTGTCCATATAAGGCTATATTTTTCCAGTCCATATAAGGCTATATTGGTCCTGTCCATATAAGGCTATATTTTTCCAGTCCATATAAGGCTATATTGGTCCTTTCCATATAAGGCTATATTGGTCCTGTCCATATAAGGCTATATTTTTCCAGTCCATATAAGGCTATATTGGTCCTGTCCATATAAGGCTATATTTTTCCAGTCCATATAAGGCTATATTTTTCCAGTCCATATAAGGCTATATTGGTCCTGTCCATATAAAGCTATATTTTTCCTGTCCATATAAGGCTATATTGGTCCTGTCCATATAAGGCTATATTGGTCCTGTCCATATAAGGCTATATTTTTCCAGTCCATATAAGGCTATATTGGTCCTGTCCATATAAGGCTATATTTTTCCAGTCCATATAAGGCTATATTTTTGCAGTCCATATAAGGCTATATTTTTCCAGTCCATATAAGGCTATATTGGTCCTGTCCATATAAGGCTATAATTCTCCAGTCCATATAAGGCTATATTTTTCCAGTCCATATAAGGCTATATTGGTCCTGTCCATATAAGGCTATATTTTTCCAGTCCATATAAGGCTATATTGGTCCTGTCCATATAAAGCTATATTTTTCCTGTCCATATAAGGCTATATTGGTCCTGTACATATAAGGCTATATTGGTCCTGTCCATATAAGGCTATATTTTTCCAGTCCATATAAGGCTATATTGGTCCTGTCCATATAAGGCTATATTTTTCCAGTCCATATAAGGCTATATTTTTCCAGTCCATATAAGGCTATATTTTTCCAGTCCATATAAGGCTATATTGGTCCTGTCCATATAAGGCTATAATTCTCCAGTCCATATAAGGCTATATTTTTCCAGTCCATATAAGGCTATATTGGTCCTGTCCATATAAGGCTATATTTTTCCAGTCCATATAAGGCTATATTGGTCCTGTCCATATAAGGCTATATTGGTCCTGTCCATATAAGGCTATATTTTTCCAGTCCATATAAGGCTATATTTTTCCAGTCCATATAAGGCTATATTGGTCCAGTCCATATAAGGCTATATTTTTCCAGTCCATATAAGGCTATATTTTTCCAGTCCATATAAGGCTATATTTTTCCAGTCCATATAAGGCTATATTGGTCCTGTCCATATAAGGCTATATTTTTCCAGTCCATATAAGGCTATATTTTTCCAGTCCATATAAGGCTATATTGGTCCTGTCCATATAAGGCTATATTTTTCCAGTCCATATAAGGCTATATTGGTCCTTTCCATATAAGGCTATATTGGTCCTGTCCATATAAGGCTATATTTTTCCAGTCCATATAAGGCTATATTGGTCCTGTCCATATAAGGCTATATTTTTCCAGTCCATATAAGGCTATATTGGTCCTTTCCATATAAGGCTATATTGGTCCTGTCCATATAAGGCTATATTTTTCCAGTCCATATAAGGCTATATTGGTCCTGTCCATATAAGGCTATATTTTTCCAGTCCATATAAGGCTATATTGGTCCTGTCCATATAAGGCTATATTTTTCCAGTCCATATAAGGCTATATTTTTCCAGTCCATATAAGGCTATATTGGTCCTGTCCATATAAGGCTATATTGGTCCTTTCCATGTAAGGCTCTATTGGTCCTGTCCATATAAGGCTATATTTTTCCAGTCCATATAAGGCTATATTGGTCCTTTCCATATAAGGCTATATTGGTCCTGTCCATATAAGGCTATATTTTTCCAGTCCATATAAGGCTATATTGGTCCTGTCCATATAAGGCTATATTTTTCCAGTCCATATAAGGCTATATTGGTCCTGTCCATATAAGGCTATATTTTTCCAGTCCATATAAGGCTATATTGGTCCTTTCCATATAAGGCTATATTGGTCCTGTCCATATAAGGCTATATTTTTCCAGTCCATATAAGGCTATATTGGTCCTGTCCATATAAGGCTATATTTTTCCAGTCCATATAAGGCTATATTGGTCCTGTCCATATAAGGCTATATTTTTCCAGTCCATATAAGGCTATATTGGTCCTGTCCATATAAGGCTATATTTTTCCAGTCCATATAAGGCTATATTGGTCCTGTCCATATAAGGCTATATTTTTCCAGTCCATATAAGGCTATATTGGTCCTTTCCATATAAGGCTATATTTTTCCAGTCCATATAAGGCTATATTGGTCCTGTCCATATAAGGCTATATTTTTCCAGTCCATATAAGGCTATATTGGTCCAGTCCATATAAGGCTATATTGGTCCTGTCCATATAAGGCTATATTTTTCCAGTCCATATAAGGCTATATTGGTCCTGTCCATATAAGGCTATATTTTTCCAGTCCATATAAGGCTATATTGGTCCTGTCCATATAAGGCTATATTTTTCCAGTCCATATAAGGCTATATTGGTCCTTTCCATATAAGGCTATATTGGTCCTGTCCATATAAGGCTATATTTTTCCAGTCCATATAAGGCTATATTGGTCCTGTCCATATAAGGCTATATTTTTCCAGTCCATATAAGGCTATATTGGTCCTGTCCATATAAGGCTATATTTTTCCAGTCCATATAAGGCTATATTGGTCCTGTCCATATAAGGCTATATTTTTCCAGTCCATATAAGGCTATATTGGTCCTTTCCATATAAGGCTATATTGGTCCTGTCCATATAAGGCTATATTTTTCCAGTCCATATAAGGCTATATTGGTCCTGTCCATATAAGGCTCTATTTTTCCAGTCCATATAAGGCTATATTGGTCCTGTCCATATAAGGCTATATTTTTCCAGTCCATATAAGGCTATATTGGTCCTGTCCATATAAGGCTATATTTTTCCAGTCCATATAAGGCTATATTGGTCCTGTCCATATAAGGCTATATTTTTCCAGTCCATATAAGGCTATATTGGTCCGGTCCATATAAGGCTATATTTTTCCAGTCCATATAAGGCTATATTGGTCCTGTCCATATAAGGCTATATTTTTCCAGTCCATATAAGGCTATATTGGTCCAGTCCATATAAGGCTATATTGGCCCTGTCCATATAAGGCTATATTTTTCCAGTCCATATAAGGCTATATTGGTCCTGTCCATCTAAGGCTATATTTTTCCAGTCCATATAAGGCTATATTTTTCCAGTCCATATAAGGCTATATTTTTCCAGTCCATATAAGGCTATATTGGTCCTGTCCATATAAGGCTATAATTCTCCAGTCCATATAAGGCTATATTTTTCCAGTCCATATAAGGCTATATTGGTCCTGTCCATATAAGGCTATAATTCTCCAGTCCATATAAGGCTATATTTTTCCAGTCCATATAAGGCTATATTGGTCCTGTCCATATGAGGCTATATTTTTCCAGTCCATATAAGGCTATATTTTTCCAGTCCATATAAGGCTATATTGGTCCTGTCCATATAAGGCTATATTGGTCCTGTCCATATAAGGCTATATTTTTCCAGTCCATATAAGGCTATATTGGTCCTGTCCATATAAGGCTATATTTTTCCAGTCCATATAAGGCTATATTGGTCCTGTCCATATAAGGCTATATTTTTCCAGTCCATATAAGGCTATATTGGTCCTTTCCATATAAGGCTATATTGGTCCTGTCCATATAAGGCTATATTTTTCCAGTCCATATAAGGCTATATTGGTCCTGTCCATATAAGGCTCTATTTTTCCAGTCCATATAAGGCTATATTGGTCCTGTCCATATAAGGCTATATTTTTCCAGTCCATATAAGGCTATATTGGTCCTGTCCATATAAGGCTATATTTTTCCAGTCCATATAAGGCTATATTGGTCCTGTCCATATAAGGCTATATTTTTCCAGTCCATATAAGGCTATATTGGTCCTTTCCATATAAGGCTATATTTTTCCAGTCCATATAAGGCTATATTGGTCCTGTCCATATAAGGCTATATTTTTCCAGTCCATATAAGGCTATATTGGTCCAGTCCATATAAGGCTATATTGGCCCTGTCCATATAAGGCTATATTTTTCCAGTCCATATAAGGCTATATTGGTCCTGTCCATATAAGGCTATATTTTTCCAGTCCATATAAGGCTATATTTTTCCAGTCCATATAAGGCTATATTTTTCCAGTCCATATAAGGCTATATTGGTCCTGTCCATATAAGGCTATAATTCTCCAGTCCATATAAGGCTATATTTTTCCAGTCCATATAAGGCTATATTGGTCCTGTCCATATAAGGCTATAATTCTCCAGTCCATATAAGGCTATATTTTTCCAGTCCATATAAGGCTATATTGGTCCTGTCCATATGAGGCTATATTTTTCCAGTCCATATAAGGCTATATTTTTCCAGTCCATATAAGGCTATATTGGTCCTGTCCATATAAGGCTATATTGGTCCTGTCCATATAAGGCTATATTTTTCCAGTCCATATAAGGCTATATTTTTCCAGTCCATATAAGGCTATATTGGTCCTGTCCATATAAGGCTATATTTTTCCAGTCCATATAAGGCTATATTGGTCCTTTCCATATAAAGCTATATTGGTCCTGTCCATATAAGGCTATATTTTTCCAGTCCATATAAGGCTATATTGGTCCTGTCCATATAAGGCTATATTTTTCCAGTCCATATAAGGCTATATTGGTCCTTTCCATATAAGGCTATATTGGTCCTGTCCATATAAGGCTATATTTTTCCAGTCCATATAAGGCTATATTGGTCCTGTCCATATAAGGCTATATTTTTCCTGTCCATATAAGGCTATATTGGTCCTGTCCATATAAGGCTATATTTTTCCAGTCCATATAAGGCTATATTGGTCCTGTCCATATAAGGCTATATTTTTCCAGTCCATATAAGGCTATATTTTTGCAGTCCATATAAGGCTATATTTTTCCAGTCCATATAAGGCTATATTGGTCCTGTCCATATAAGGCTATAATTCTCCAGTCCATATAAGGCTATATTTTTCCAGTCCATATAAGGCTATATTGGTCCTGTCCATATAAGGCTATATTTTTCCAGTCCATATAAGGCTATATTGGTCCTGTCCATATAAGGCTATATTGGTCCTGTCCATATAAGGCTATATTTTTCCAGTCCATATAAGGCTATATTTTTCCAGTCCATATAAGGCTATATTGGTCCTGTCCATATAAGGCTATAATTCTCCAGTCCATATAAGGCTATATTTTTCCAGTCCATATAAGGCTATATTGGTCCTGTCCATATAAGGCTATATTTTTCCAGTCCATATAAGGCTATATTGGTCCTGTCCATATAAGGCTATATTGGTCCTGTCCATATAAGGCTATATTTTTCCAGTCCATATAAGGCTATATTTTTCCAGTCCATATAAGGCTATATTGGTCCTGTCCATATAAGGCTATATTTTTCCAGTCCATATAAGGCTATATTGGTCCTGTCCATATAAAGCTATATTTTTCCTGTCCATATAAGGCTATATTGGTCCTGTCCATATAAGGCTATATTGGTCCTGTCCATATAAGGCTATATTTTTCCAGTCCATATAAGGCTATATTTTTCCAGTCCATATAAGGCTATATTTTTCCAGTCCATATAAGGCTATATTGGTCCTGTCCATATAAGGCTATAATTCTCCAGTCCATATAAGGCTATATTTTTCCAGTCCATATAAGGCTATATTGGTCCTGTCCATATAAGGCTATATTTTTCCAGTCCATATAAGGCTATATTGGTCCTGTCCATATAAGGCTATATTGGTCCTGTCCATATAAGGCTATATTTTTCCAGTCCATATAAGGCTATATTGGTCCTGTCCATATAAGGCTATATTTTTCCAGTCCATATAAGGCTATATTGGTCCTGTCCATATAAGGCTATATTTTTCCAGTCCATATAAGGCTATATTTTTCCAGTCCATATAAGGCTATATTTTTCCAGTCCATATAAGGCTATATTGGTCCTGTCCATATAAGGCTATAATTCTCCAGTCCATATAAGGCTATATTTTTCCAGTCCATATAAGGCTATATTGGTCCTGTCCATATAAGGCTATAATTCTCCAGTCCATATAAGGCTATATTTTTCCAGTCCATATAAGGCTATATTGGTCCTGTCCATATAAGGCTATATTTTTCCAGTCCATATAAGGCTATATTTTTCCAGTCCATATAAGGCTATATTGGTCCTGTCCATATAAGGCTATATTTTTCCAGTCCATATAAGGCTATATTTTTCCAGTCCATATAAGGCTATATTGGTCCTGTCCATATAAGGCTATAATTCTCCAGTCCATATAAGGCTATATTGGTCCTGTCCATATAAGGCTATATTTTTCCAGTCCATATAAGGCTATATTGGTCCTGTACATATAAGGCTATATTTTTCCAGTCCATATAAGGCTATATTGGTCCTGTCCATATAAGGCTACATTTTTCCAGTCCATATAAGGCTATATTGGTCCTGTCCATATAAGGCTATATTTTTCCAGTCCATATAAGGCTATATTGGTCCTGTCCATATAAGGCTATATTTTTCCAGTCCATATAAGGCTATATTGGTCCTTTCCATATAAGGCTATATTGGTCCTGTCCATATAAGGCTACATTTTTCCAGTCCATATAAGGCTATATTGGTCCTGTCCATATAAGGCTATATTTTTCCAGTCCATATAAGGCTATATTGGTCCTTTCCATATAAGGCTATATTGGTCCTGTCCATATAAGGCTATATTTTTCCAGTCCATATAAGGCTATATTGGTCCTGTCCATATAAGGCTATATTGGTCCTGTCCATATAAGGCTATATTTTTCCAGTCCATATAAGGCTATATTGGTCCAGTCCATATAAGGCTATATTTTTCCAGTCCATATAAGGCTATATTGGTCCTGTCCATATAAGGCTATATTTTTCCAGTCCATATAAGGCTATATTGGTCCTGTCCATATAAGGCTATATTTTTCCAGTCCATATAAGGCTATATTGGTCCTGTCCATATAAGGCTATATTTTTCCAGTCCATATAAGGCTATATTCGTCTTGTCTATATAATGATATATTTTCCGGTGCATATATTTTTACCTTAGTCTTTTCCGATTTTCCCTTCCATTCCGTTGCTGTTGTTGCAGCCTGCTGTTTTCCACTTCGGTTTTTCCAACTGTCAGATCCGGTCATGGTTTTACATAGTGTCCGTACATCGGCAATGAGGCAGAATGTCTTTCTAGTCCTCTCCGCCTTCCATCACCGCCGTCCCTGCCGCAGCAATGTTGGCACTCTGTCAAGGCTGAAATCATTAAAGCTATTACGCACCACCGCTTGCCATTGTCTGGACAGCACTAAGTGGCGCACCGAATATCAGAAGACTTCGGCCGGTATAGTTAGTGTTATGCCTTCTGACATAGTTAGGCGTTAGCCCTTTTGAGGTGGCTGCTCGGACATCAGCAGTCCACTGAAAAGTTCGGCTTAATCCTCGCCACCGCAAGATAGCGCGCACAAAGATAAGCTTTTAGATCGCATTTGCGTGCTCAGAATCCGCAAACGCAGATACTGAACTGCCTAATTCTTGCGTCTGCAAATCATCCGAAAGCACTCCTTCTCATCTAGATCCATTTTTTCCTAGAATGCTTCCACATATGCAGTAGCAAAAGAGGAAGGTATATCGCCTTGGAAAGTAAGACATGAGCGGAGAAAGAGTGCCTATAATAGACTCCATATACGGGGCAGTGGGACATCTTTGCCTCTGCTTGCAATAGTGGTCCCTTGCTTTCTCTACCCGATCTCTCTTCTCTTGCTTCCTAAAAAATTTTTTGAGCGTCCCTCAACTGACTGCCTCAACATCTTTAGAGGAAACACATTCCTGCACCCTGTGGTTTCTATTTCTGCCTCTCTGCTCTAGCTCTCTTTTACTCTCCTGAATTTCTTGTAAACTACGAATATTTTTCTTTCTCCGCCTCTCCTGTCTTAGAGCCTGTGTAACCGAATACGTAGTAAGACTGGGAAAACTCTGCAAAGACCATTTAGTAGTAATCCGCAGGCTCTATTCAGTCACTGTGCGATGCACAGGAATATATCCAGAAGACAAGGTTGCGACGCACGTATTTCAAGTAAAACTTTAAATGAAATCCCAGATATTCCCGCACGCATTGCTTTCCTTGAACCAGTACCTCTTCTCTCTTCTCTATTCATATTGGTGTGTCTTATTTCCTCTCTGTCTTGTTAGCCTACTCTGGTTGTATTTCCGCTGTTCGCGCTTTGCCTCGCTCCCTCACCCGAGTTTCTAATTCTCTCCGTTCTCATGCTTTTTAAAATTTATCTCCATTATTTGTTGGGCGGGTGTTTCTTCCCCGTCACTTGCCTCCGTCTTTCGTCCCTGTGACCATGGCTTCATTTTTCGCGCTCTACACTTGTCTTTGCTATTTTTTGGTCTTTCTCCATCTCGGTCATTCCTTATATAGGTCATGACAGAACTTATATGGACCGGAAAATTATAGCCTTATATGGACTGGAAAAATATACCCTTATATGGCCCGGACCAATACAGCTTTATATTGACCGGGTGAATACAGCCTTATATGAACCAGGCCGATATAACCATATATGGACCGGGCGCATATAGCCTTATATGGACAGGAAAAATATAGCCTTATATGGACTGGAATAAAATACCCTTATAAGGACTGGACCAATATAGCCTTATATGGACTGGAAAAATATAGGCTTATATGGAAAGGACCAATATAGCCTTATATGGACCGGACCAATATAGCGTTATATTGACCGGGCGAATACAGCCTTATATGGACCGGACCGATATAACCTTATATGGAGCGCACCAATATAGCCTTATATAGACCGGGCGAATGCAACCTTATATGGACTGGAAAAATCTAGCCTTATATGGAAAGGACCAATATAGCCTTATATGGACTGGACCAATATAGCCTTATATGGACTGGAAAAATATAGCCTTATATGGACAGGACCAATATAGCCTTATATGGACTGGAAAAATATAGCCTTATATGTACCGGCCCAATATAGTCTTATATGGACCGGACCGATATAGCCTTATATGGACCGGACCGATATAACCTTATATGGAGCGGATCAATATAGCCTTATGTAGACCGGGCGAATACAGCCTTATATGGACCGGAAAAATATAGCCTTATATGCATAGGACCAATATAGCGTTATATTGACCGGGCGAATACAGCCTTATATGGACCGGACCGATATAACCTTATATGGGCGGGGCGGATATAGCCTTATATGGACCGGGTGAATATAGCCTTATATGGACCGGAACAATATAGCCTTATATAACTGCAAAAAATATAGCCATATATGGATAGAAACAATACAGGCTTATATGGACACGAAAAGTGTAACCTCATATGGATTGCAAAAATATAGCCTTATATGGACTGCAATAAAATAGTCTTATTTGGACTGGAGCAATATAGCCTTATATGGAGCGGACCAATAGAGCTTTATATGGACCGCGAAAATATAGCCTTATATGCGTAGGACCTATACAGCCTTATATAACAGCAAAAAATATAGCCATATATGGATAGAAACAATACAGGCTTATATGGACACGAGAAATATAGCCTTATATGGACAGGGCTAATATAGCCTTATATGGACCGGAATAAAATTGCCTTATATGGACTGGAATGAAATACCCTTATAAGGACTGGACCAATATAGCCTTATATGGACCGGAAAAATATAGCCTTATATAGAAAGGACCAATATAGCCTTATATGGACCGGACCAATATAGCCTTATATTGACCGGGCGAATACAGCCTTCTATTGACCGGGTGAATATAGCCTTATATGGACCGGAAAAATATAGCCTTATATGGACCTGAAATATAGCCTTATATGGACCGGACCGATATAACCTTATATGGAGCGGATCAATATAGCCTTATATAGAACGGGCGATTACAGCCTTATATGGACCGGAAAAATATAGCCTTATATGCATAGGACCAATATAGCGTTATATTGACCGGGCGAATACAGCCTTATATGGACAGGGCGAATATAGCCTTATATGGACCGGACATATACAGCCTCATGTGGCCTGCAAAAATGTAGCCTTATATGCGTAGGACCAATACAGCCTTATATAACTGCAAAAAATATAGCCATATATGGATAGAAACAATACAGGCTTATATGGACACGAAAAGTGTAACCTCATATGGAATGCAAAAATATAGCCTTATATGGACCGGACAATATAGCCTTATATGGACAGGAAAAATATAGCCTTATATGGATAGGACCAATATAGCCTTATATGGACTGGAAAAATATAGTCTTATATGGACCGGACTAATATAGCTTATATGGACCGGCCCAATATAGCCTTTATATGGACCGGGCGAATATAGCCTTATATGGACCGGACCGATATAGCCTTATATGGACTGCAATAAAATAGTCTTATTTGGACTGGAGCAATATAGCCTTATATGGAACGGACAAATAGAGCTTTATATGGACCGCGAAAATATAGCCTTATATGCGTAGGACCTATACAGCCTTATATAACAGCAAAAAATATAGCCATATATGGATAGAAACAATACAGGCTTATATGGACACGAGAAATATAGCCTTATATGGACCGGGCTAATATAGCCTTATATGGGCCGGAATAAAATTGCCTTATATGGACTGGAATAAAATACACTTATAAGGACTGGACCAATATAGCCTTATATGGACCGGACCAATATAGCCATATATTGACCGGGCGAATACAGCCTTATATTGACCGGGCGAATATAGCCCTATATGGACCGGAAAAATATAGCCTTATATGGACCTGAAATATAGCCTTATATGGACCGGACCGATATAACCTTATATGGAGCGGATCAATATAGCCTTATATAGACCGGGCTAATACAGCCTTCTATGGACCGGAAAAATATAGCCTTATATGCATAGGACCAATATAGCGTTATATTGACCGGGCGAATACAGCCTTATATGGACCGGACCGATATAACCTTATATGGAGCGGACCAATATAGCCTTATATAGACCGGGCGAATGCAACCTTATATGGACTGGAAAAATCTAGCCTTATATGGAAAGGACCAATATAGCCTTATATGGATAGGACCAATATAGCCTTATATGGACCGGAAAAATATAGCCTTATATGGACCGGCCCAATATAGCCTTATACGGACCGGGCGAATATAGCCTTATATGGACCGGAAAAAATACAGCCTTATATGGACCGGAACAATATAGCCTTATATGGACCGGACCGATATAACCTTATATGGAGCGGATCAATATAGCCTTATATAGACCGGGCGAATACAGCCTTATATGGACCGGAAAAATATAGCCTTATATGCATAGGACCAATATAGCGTTATATTGACCGGGCGAATACAGACTTATATGGACAGGGCCCATATAGCCTTATATGGACCGGGCGAATATAGCCTTATATGGACCGGACCTATACAGCCTCATATGGTCTGCAAAAATGTAGCCTTATATGCGTAGGACCAATACAGCCTTATATAACTGCAAAAAATATAGCCATATATGGATAGAAACAATACAGGCTTATATGGACACGAAAAGAGTAACCTGATATGGACTGCAAAAATATAGCCTTATATGGACCGGACAATATAGCCTTATATGGACAGGAAAAATATAGCCTTATATGGATAGGACCAATATAGCCTTATATGGACCGGACTAATATAGCCTTATATGGACCGGCCCAATATAGCCTTTATATGGATCGGGCGAATATAGCCTTATATGGACTGCAATAAAATACTCTTATTTGGACTGGAGCAATATAGCCTTATATGGAGCGGACCAATAGAGCTTTATATGGACCGCGAAAATATAGCCTTATATGCGTAGGACCTATACAGCCTTATATAACAGCAAAAAATATAGCCATATATGGATAGAAACAATACAGGCTTATATGGACACGAGAAATATAGCCTTATATGGACCGGGCTAATATAGCCTTATATGGACCGGAATAAAATTGCCTTATATGGACTGGAATAAAATACCCTTATAAGGACTGGACCAATATAGCCTTATATGGACCGGACCAATATAGCCTTATATTGACCGGGCGAATACAGCCTTCTATTGACCGGGCGAATATAGCCTTATATGGACCGGAAAAATATAGCCTTATATGGACCGGACCGATATAACCTTATATGGAGCGGATCAATATAGCCTTATATAGAACGGGCGATTACAGCCTTATATGGACCGGAAAAATATAGCCTTATATGCATAGGACCAATATAGCGTTATATTGACCGGGCGAATACAGCCTTATATGGACAGGGCGAATATAGCCTTATATGGACCGGACATATACAGCCTCATGTGGCCTGCAAAAATGTAGCCTTATATGCGTAGGACCAATACAGCCTTATATAACTGCAAAAAATATAGCCATATATGGATAGAAACAATACAGGCTTATATGGACACGAAAAGTCTAACCTCATATGGAATGCAAAAATATAGCCTTATATGGACCGGACAATATAGCCTTATATGGACAGGAAAAATATAGCCTTATATGGATTGGACCAATATAGCCTTATATGGACTGGAAAAATATAGTCTTATATGGACCGGACTAATATAGCTTATATGGACCGGCCCAATATAGCCTTTATATGGACCGGGCGAATATAGCCTTATATGGACCGGACCGATATAGCCTTATATGGACTGCAATAAAATAGTCTTATTTGGACTGGAGCAATATAGCCTTATATGGAACGGACAAATAGAGCTTTATATGGACCGCGAAAATATAGCCTTATATGCGTAGGACCTATACAGCCTTATATAACAGCAAAAAATATAGCCATATATGGATAGAAACAATACAGGCTTATATGGACACGAGAAATATAGCCTTATATGGACCGGGCTAATATAGCCTTATATGGGCCGGAATAAAATTGCCTTATATGGACTGGAATAAAATACCCTTATAAGGACTGGACCAATATAGCCTTATATGGACCGGACCAATATAGCCATATATTGACCGGGCGAATACAGCCTTATATTGACCGGGCGAATATAGCCCTATATGGACCGGAAAAATATAGCCTTATATGGACCTGAAATATAGCCTTATATGGACCGGACCGATATAACCTTATATGGAGCGGATCAATATAGCCTTATATAGACCGGGCTAATACAGCCTTCTATGGACCGGAAAAATATAGCCTTATATGCATAGGACCAATATAGCGTTATATTGACCGGGCGAATACAGCCTTATATGGACCGGACCGATATAACCTTATATGGAGCGGACCAATATAGCCTTATATAGACCGGGCGAATGCAACCTTATATGGACTGGAAAAATCTAGCCTTATATGGAAAGGACCAATATAGCCTTATATGGATAGGACCAATATAGCCTTATATGGACCGGAAAAATATAGCCTTATATGGACCGGCCCAATATAGCCTTATACGGACCGGGCGAATATAGCCTTATATGGACCGGAAAAAATACAGCCTTATATGGACCGGAACAATATAGCCTTATATGGACCGGACCGATATAACCTTATATGGAGCGGATCAATATAGCCTTATATAGACCGGGCGAATACAGCCTTATATGGACCGGAAAAATATAGCCTTATATGCATAGGACCAATATAGCGTTATATTGACCGGGCGAATACAGACTTATATGGACAGGGCCCATATAGCCTTATATGGACCGGGCGAATATAGCCTTATATGGACCGGACCTATACAGCCTCATATGGTCTGCAAAAATGTAGCCTTATATGCGTAGGACCAATACAGCCTTATATAACTGCAAAAAATATAGCCATATATGGATAGAAACAATACAGGCTTATATGGACACGAAAAGAGTAACCTGATATGGACTGCAAAAATATAGCCTTATATGGACCGGACAATATAGCCTTATATGGACAGGAAAAATATAGCCTTATATGGATAGGACCAATATAGCCTTATATGGACCGGACTAATATAGCCTTATATGGACCGGCCCAATATAGCCTTTATATGGATCGGGCGAATATAGCCTTATATGGACTGCAATAAAATACTCTTATTTGGACTGGAGCAATATAGCCTTATATGGAGCGGACCAATAGAGCTTTATATGGACCGCGAAAATATAGCCTTATATGCGTAGGACCTATACAGCCTTATATAACAGCAAAAAATATAGCCATATATGGATAGAAACAATACAGGCTTATATGGACACGAGAAATATAGCCTTATATGGACCGGGCTAATATAGCCTTATATGGACCGGAATAAAATTGCCTTATATGGACTGGAATAAAATACCCTTATAAGGACTGGACCAATATAGCCTTATATGGACCGGACCAATATAGCCTTATATTGACCGGGCGAATACAGCCTTATATTGACCGGGCGAATATAGCCTTATATGGACCGGAAAAATATAGCCTTATATGGACCTGAAATATAGCCTTATATGGACCGGACCGATATAACCTTATATGGAGCGGATCAATATAGCCTTATATAGACCGGGCTAATACAGCCTTCTATGGACAGGAAAAATATAGCCTTATATGCATAGGACCAATGTAGCGTTATATTGACCGGGCGAATACAGCCTTATATGGACCGGACCGATATAACCTTATATGGAGCGGACCAATATAGCCTTATATAGACCGGGCGAATGCAACCTTATATGGACTGGAAAAATCTAGCCTTATATGGAAAGGACCAATATAGCCTTATATGGATAGGACCAATATAGCCTTATATGGATCGGAAAAATATAGCCTTATATGGACCGGACCAATATAGCCTTATATTGACCGGGCGAATACAGACTTATATGGACCGGGCCCATATAGCCTTATATGGACCGGGCGAATATAGCCTTATATGGACCGGACCTATACAGCCTCATATGGTCTGCAAAAATGTAGCCTTATATGCGTAGGACAAATACAGCCTTATATAACTGCAAAAAATATAGCCATATATGGATAGAAACAATACAGGCTTATATGGACACGAAAAGTGTAACCTCATATGGATTGCAAAAATATAGCCTTATATGGACAGGAAAAATATAGCCTTATATGGATAGGACCAATATAGCCTTATATGGACCGGACTAATATAGCCTTATATGGACCGGCCCAATATAGCCTTTATATGGACCGGGCGAATATAGCCTTATATGTACCGGACCGATATAGCCTTATATGGACTGCAATAAAATAGTCTTATTTGGACTGGACGAATATAGCCTTATATGGAGCGGACCAATACAGCTTTATATGGACCGGAAAAATATAGCCTTATATGCGTAGGACCTATACAGCCTTATATAACTGCAAAAAATATAGCCATATATGGATAGAGACAATACAGGCTTATATGGACAGGAAAAATATAGCCTTCTATGGACCGTACCAATATAGCCTTATATGGACGTGACTAATATAGCCTTATATGGACAGGACCAATATAGCCTTATATGGACCGGACCGATATAATCTTATATGCATAGGACCAATATAGCGTTATATTGACCGGGCGAATACAGCCTTATATGGACCGGACCGATATAACCTTATATGGGCCGGGCGGATATAGCCTTATATGGACTGGAAAAATATAGCCTTATATGGACAGGACCAATATAGCCTTATATGGACTGGAAAAATATAGCCTTATATGGAAAGGACCAATATAGCCTTATATGGACTGGAAAAATATAGCCTTATATGGACAGGACCAATATAGCCTTATATGGACTGGACCAATATAGCCTTATATGGAGGGGACCTATATAGCCTCTTATGGACTGCAAAAATATAGCCTGATATGCGTAGGACCAATACAGCCTTATATAACTGCTAAAAATATAGCCATATATGTATAGAAAAAATAGAGGCTCATATGGACACGAAAAATATAGCCTTATAGGGACTGGAAAAATATAGCCTTATACGGACAGGACCAATATAGCCTTATATGGACCGGAAAAATATAGCCTTATATGGACAGGACCAATATAGCCTTATATGGACCGGAAAAATATAGCCTTATATGGATAGGAGCAATGTAGCCTTATATAACTGCAAAAAATAGAGCCATATATGGATAGAAACAATACAGGCTTATATGGACCGGACCAATATAGCCTTATATGGGCTGCAATAATATAGCCTTGTTTGGACAGGACCAATATAGCCTTATAGGCATATGACCGATACAGCCTTATATAACTGCAAAAAATATAGCCATATATGGATAGAAACAATACAGGCTTATATGGACACGAAAAATATAGCCTTATATGGACAGGAAAAATATAGCCTTATATGGATAGGACCAATATAGCCTTATATGGACCGGACTAATATAGCCTTATATGGACCGGACTAATATAGCTTATATGGACCGGCCCAATATAGCCTTTATATGGACCGGGCGAATATAGCCTTATATGGACCGGACCGATATAGCCTTATATGGACTGCAATAAAATAGTCTTATTTGGACTGGAGCAATATAGCCTTATATGGAACGGACAAATAGAGCTTTATATGGACCGCGAAAATATAGCCTTATATGCGTAGGACCTATACAGCCTTATATAACAGCAAAAAATATAGCCATATATGGATAGAAACAATACAGGCTTATATGGACACGAGAAATATAGCCTTATATGGACCGGGCTAATATAGCCTTATATGGGCCGGAATAAAATTGCCTTATATGGACTGGAATAAAATACCCTTATAAGGACTGGACCAATATAGCCTTATATGGACCGGACCAATATAGCCATATATTGACCGGGCGAATACAGCCTTATATTGACCGGGCGAATATAGCCCTATATGGACCGGAAAAATATAGCCTTATATGGACCTGAAATATAGCCTTATATGGACCGGACCGATATAACCTTATATGGAGCGGATCAATATAGCCTTATATAGACCGGGCTAATACAGCCTTCTATGGACCGGAAAAATATAGCCTTATATGCATAGGACCAATATAGCGTTATATTGACCGGGCGAATACAGCCTTATATGGACCGGACCGATATAACCTTATATGGAGCGGACCAATATAGCCTTATATAGACCGGGCGAATGCAACCTTATATGGACTGGAAAAATCTAGCCTTATATGGAAAGGACCAATATAGCCTTATATGGATAGGACCAATATAGCCTTATATGGACCGGAAAAATATAGCCTTATATGGACCGGCCCAATATAGCCTTATACGGACCGGGCGAATATAGCCTTATATGGACCGGAAAAAATACAGCCTTATATGGACCGGAACAATATAGCCTTATATGGACCGGACCGATATAACCTTATATGGAGCGGATCAATATAGCCTTATATAGACCGGGCGAATACAGCCTTATATGGACCGGAAAAATATAGCCTTATATGCATAGGACCAATATAGCGTTATATTGACCGGGCGAATACAGACTTATATGGACAGGGCCCATATAGCCTTATATGGACCGGGCGAATATAGCCTTATATGGACCGGACCTATACAGCCTCATATGGTCTGCAAAAATGTAGCCTTATATGCGTAGGACCAATACAGCCTTATATAACTGCAAAAAATATAGCCATATATGGATAGAAACAATACAGGCTTATATGGACACGAAAAGAGTAACCTGATATGGACTGCAAAAATATAGCCTTATATGGACCGGACAATATAGCCTTATATGGACAGGAAAAATATAGCCTTATATGGATAGGACCAATATAGCCTTATATGGACCGGACTAATATAGCCTTATATGGACCGGCCCAATATAGCCTTTATATGGATCGGGCGAATATAGCCTTATATGGACTGCAATAAAATACTCTTATTTGGACTGGAGCAATATAGCCTTATATGGAGCGGACCAATAGAGCTTTATATGGACCGCGAAAATATAGCCTTATATGCGTAGGACCTATACAGCCTTATATAACAGCAAAAAATATAGCCATATATGGATAGAAACAATACAGGCTTATATGGACACGAGAAATATAGCCTTATATGGACCGGGCTAATATAGCCTTATATGGACCGGAATAAAATTGCCTTATATGGACTGGAATAAAATACCCTTATAAGGACTGGACCAATATAGCCTTATATGGACCGGACCAATATAGCCTTATATTGACCGGGCGAATACAGCCTTATATTGACCGGGCGAATATAGCCTTATATGGACCGGAAAAATATAGCCTTATATGGACCGGACCGATATAACCTTATATGGAGCGGATCAATATAGCCTTATATAGACCGGGCTAATACAGCCTTCTATGGACAGGAAAAATATAGCCTTATATGCATAGGACCAATGTAGCGTTATATTGACCGGGCGAATACAGCCTTATATGGACCGGACCGATATAACCTTATATGGAGCGGACCAATATAGCCTTATATAGACCGGGCGAATGCAACCTTATATGGACTGGAAAAATCTAGCCTTATATGGAAAGGACCAATATAGCCTTATATGGATAGGACCAATATAGCCTTATATGGATCGGAAAAATATAGCCTTATATGGACCGGACCAATATAGCCTTATATTGACCGGGCGAATACAGACTTATATGGACCGGGCCCATATAGCCTTATATGGACCGGGCGAATATAGCCTTATATGGACCGGACCTATACAGCCTCATATGGTCTGCAAAAATGTAGCCTTATATGCGTAGGACAAATACAGCCTTATATAACTGCAAAAAATATAGCCATATATGGATAGAAACAATACAGGCTTATATGGACACGAAAAGTGTAACCTCATATGGATTGCAAAAATATAGCCTTATATGGACAGGAAAAATATAGCCTTATATGGATAGGACCAATATAGCCTTATATGGACCGGACTAATATAGCCTTATATGGACCGGCCCAATATAGCCTTTATATGGACCGGGCGAATATAGCCTTATATGTACCGGACCGATATAGCCTTATATGCACTGCAATAAAATAGTCTTATTTGGACTGGACGAATATAGCCTTATATGGAGCGGACCAATACAGCTTTATATGGACCGGAAAAATATAGCCTTATATGCGTAGGACCTATACAGCCTTATATAACTGCAAAAAATATAGCCATATATGGATAGAGACAATACAGGCTTATATGGACAGGAAAAATATAGCCTTCTATGGACCGTACCAATATAGCCTTATATGGACGTGACTAATATAGCCTTATATGGACAGGACCAATATAGCCTTATATGGACCGGACCGATATAATCTTATATGCATAGGACCAATATAGCGTTATATTGACCGGGCGAATACAGCCTTATATGGACCGGACCGATATAACCTTATATGGGCCGGGCGGATATAGCCTTATATGGACTGGAAAAATATAGCCTTATATGGACAGGACCAATATAGCCTTATATGGACTGGAAAAATATAGCCTTATATGGAAAGGACCAATATAGCCTTATATGGACTGGAAAAATATAGCCTTATATGGACAGGACCAATATAGCCTTATATGGACAGGACCAATATAGCCTTATATGGAGGGGACCTATATAGCCTCTTATGGACTGCAAAAATATAGCCTGATATGCGTAGGACCAATACAGCCTTATATAACTGCTAAAAATATAGCCATATATGTATAGAAAAAATAGAGGCTCATATGGACACGAAAAATATAGCCTTATAGGGACTGGAAAAATATAGCCTTATACGGACAGGACCAATATAGCCTTATATGGACCGGAAAAATATAGCCTTATATGGACAGGACCAATATAGCCTTATATGGACCGGAAAAATATAGCCTTATATGGATAGGAGCAATGTAGCCTTATATAACTGCAAAAAATAGAGCCATATATGGATAGAAACAATACAGGCTTATATGGACCGGACCAATATAGCCTTATATGGGCTGCAATAATATAGCCTTGTTTGGACAGGACCAATATAGCCTTATAGGCATATGACCGATACAGCCTTATATAACTGCAAAAAATATAGCCATATATGGATAGAAACAATACAGGCTTATATGGACACGAAAAATATAGCCTTATATGACAGGAAAAATACAGCCTTATATGGAACGGACCAATATAGCCTTATATGACTGGGAAAATATAGCCTTTAATTATTATATTCCTGCCCCAGTCTTCTTTCCTCCCTCGCTGTTTTGCTGCCGGCCCAGGTTCTTTGTGCGTCTCCAGCCTGCTCCTCATCCTTCTTTGTTGATCTGTGTCCTGCTCTTTCCTCTCTGCTGCCTTTATCTCCACCTCCTTCAGGCTACCTGTCCTTCTCTAGCCGTCCTGTTCCCTTACTCGTGCCTTCTCACTTCACGTACACACGCCCCTCCCCGTCCAGCCCGATGCCGTTTTTCTCTTCTCTCCTCCTACTGTCTTGTGCCCTGCTCCTCATCTTTGGTGGTTTGCCGGTCTGCGCAGCAGCCCTTCGCTACAGGAGCCAGTCGACATAAAAGCCGCTCGTTGCCAAAAAGGCCAAGGGCGCGCCGTTGTTTAGCCCCGCTGCCACCTATTCTTCAGGGAGGTATTTTCTCGCTCCACCCTCATTGGGCTGGAGGAGAGAGCTGGAAGGGTAAAAACGAGAAAAATCATCGGTGTTTAATAGGTAGAGCAACACATGTGCGTGGAAGCAAAGCAAGGAATTCATTCACACTCCGTTTCGGTGGGCAGGTTTTGAGCCTTCTCTGGGAAAGCAGGGCTCTCTCATATGTAATGGTTACTTAGGAAGTGAAATGCCGTAGCCCCTAAGGCCTCCCCCTTCTTCCCAGCTGCATGTACTCAGCGTGATGTCATATTGTAGTGAATATCCCTTTGGTCAGTTAGCTGGGAAAGCTTTCCAAGCTGTGTCGTCTGCTAGCTTCCTTGCTGGTAGGGCACTGAGAGATCCAGAAGAGGTTCTGACTGTGGAATCAGTGCACAGCACATCAGTACATTTTTAACGCTGTATTGATCATAAATCCTAAACGTTTTCTTTCCTAACTAGTATGGCGAAAATGATCACTATCCTAGCCAAAACGAGCTCCGTGCGGCTCCGGCTACGACGGCCGAGGTGGCCTTGGGGCAGGGGGAGCGTTGGCGACCCTAAGCTACGAATCGCTCCTGAGACTTGTTATATGCACGCTGCCTGTCCAAACACCTGCCCTCTTTTTTGCCCTCAGGGCTGTTTGCTCTCCGTTTGCGTGGGGCAAGGGGCTGTGATGGAGCCCGGGGAGGAGGTGGTGCGCTGTGGTGTGAGGTGAGGGCCGCCGTTGCTGATGTGCCTCAGCTGTGTGCGAGACCAAGACGGAGGAGCTCCAGGTGCGGGCAGTTGGCCTGACCGTTTCGTCTCCTCCCTGGAAAAGGAGTGGTGCCATTCACTGGGGGCGAGTGTGAGCCGAAGGCGGCGCTGAGCTGCGGCCGAGCGTCACCGGGCTGCGACTGTAGGAAGTGAGAAGGTATCGGGGGCTGGGTAGTGGACGGCTGGGTCTCGGGTAAAGGCCGAGGAGGGCTGCTACTGGCAGCACCTGGTCGGAGAGAGCGCTTGGGAAAGCGAAGCTGTGCTGAGGGCTCGTTGAGGCTTCCGGCTGCATCGGCGGAAGAAGAGTGCTATGCAGGGTCAGAGAGCGGTGAGGGCGGGCTCGCGGCGAGCCGGGAGTTGTAGTTGTTTTGTTGCGCGGCTACCGGGCTGCCGAGTTGTGCCCCAGAGCATGCCGAGAGGTCTAGTCCTGGAGCAGTGACTGTCGCCTCGCCACGTGGTTCGCCGCGGCGTGTCAGAAGGCCGTGCCGTGTAAGGTACGTGAGCTCTATTTTCTGGTGTTTATTCTTTATGATTTCTGGTGGCTTACATTTGCGGCCGCTCCCCGAAAAGCAGTGAGTTACCCGAAGGGAGGAGGACCATTATCTTTTCCCCCTTCCCAGGGCGCAGATGATGACCTCTTCCCCGGCTCACCCGAGCTCCCCTCGTCCTCACCGGCCTCACTTGCCCTGTGCCCTTGCCGCCAGCTGCGCCAGCTGATTTGAGAATATGTCGCGTAGGCCTAGGCCGCCCCCGGACCTGTCGGGAAGGCAGCGAGCTGGCCCTAAAGCCCACTGGATTTCCCGTCGGCGCTGGTGCCATTATCTGTAGCGCGGGTAAGAGGCGGTGTGTCCAGAAGTCGCTGCGCAAGGATAGGCTTTGGCCAGGGTCGATTGACGGTAATGACGGTCGCTGTTTCTTCTTTCCCTCTCCGAGAGACCATGCTGCGGACGTAGTTATTTGTCCTTCCCCCAGGGATGCCGTTGACTGCGGCCGTCTCAGGCTTGCGTGGCTTCTCTCTGCCCTACCTCGCCGTCCTCGCAGCGCAGGGCCGAAAATGTTTAGGCACAGCCTTTACCGGCTGTGGACAGGAGCTGCCTCGGCTCAAGGTGCAGACGCCAACAGAAGATAAACAAGAAATTAAAGGCTCTCTGGCTGCCGCCCACCTTTCTGCAGCGGGCAAGCGAGAACATGTCCCAGGAGGTGAGGAGGGAAGGGACCCCTTCACAGCCTGCAGCGGGCCAGGCCACCAACATGCACCGGAGGGTCTGCACGCCTAACCCGGAGTTCGGTACGGGCGTGTAGTGCACGAGCGAGTTAGGCCACGTGCCTAGGAAGCCTCATCTCATAAGAGCTGTAAGTCACGCCTTTATTCTCTTTAGGTGGATGACGGCCTAGAGTCTGGCGCTGCAAAGAAGCAGGGAGGAAAGAAGGGCAAAGAACCATCCGAACGACTAAATTGTTTCAGCAGCGCTGAGACGGAGAGTTGCGGATGGTTATGGGCCACTGGCAGCCTGTTGCTTCGCTAGTGTGTCCTGGGCCCTCCATGTCTTTCCCCTGGCGCTCTCATGCCTTACTGCGGAAAAATTATTATTTTGATCTCCGCTCCTTCTTTCTCCAGCTTGCGCTAAGTTACTCCGGTCCTCCCTGTTTTTATTCCTCCCTGTCCTGTAGCCTGTGACTATTTTTCCTTTCTGTGCTTCGCTGCCTGGGTCTGACTCGTTTTTCCTAGTCTTGCTCTCTCCTGTAACCTTCCGGCATTTTATCTTTCTCTGGATCTCTTAGACTGAATCCCTCAACGAAAAACAGGGTAAAATTGAAAACTCTGTACCACCAATTTAGCATTAAGAAAAAAGCATTCTTTATTGACGGGGTGGAATTACGTGGACCATTTCTACTAAAGTGCATAAAAAGCAATAGTTCACGTAATATTTATAGATCAAAATTTTACATAGAGACAACCTAACCTTAATCTGTAGCTTTAACTCTAAACTCTTACATGAATCCACAGCGTAAACCGAAACTTAACCCTAACCTTATCTCTAAACACTGACGCTAACATAACACTGAGGCTAGCCCTAAGACAGAAGACTAAATTAACACCTAATATTAACCCAAACACAAAGTCGTAGGCCTGAACGTAAGAATATAGCTAAAACTAAAGTTAATACCTCTAACCTAAACGTAACACTAAAATTTCAACCTAACCGTGAACCCTAAACTTAACCCTGACCCTATCCCTACCCGTACCCCAATGACCGTAAACCCTAATCCTAACATTGCACGCTAACCCTAAGCCGTAATCCTAAACTTAACTAACCCTAGCGCTAAACCCTAAGCTTAAACCTAACCCAGACACTAATAATAAACTGTAAACCTAAAACTAACACTATCGCTAAAGCTAATCTATCACTACCTCTAAACGAACAGTAACACTCAACCTTCACCGTAACCCGAACCATAATCCCGACCGAAACTCTAGCCTTAACCCTAATCCTAAACCTAACCGCTAGCCCTAAGCCTAAACCTAACCGTAACCGTTCAAAAACCAAAACCACAACACAAAACCTAAAATGAACCACCACACAAAACAATCACCACCCACCAGAGGCAGCCTTGCAACCAATACACAGAACACAACAATCACCGATACACAGTCTTGACAAATAGCACCCCCTACCGGAACTGTACCAGAGACACCTGTAGGCCCTGAACACACAAACGGAAATAACCATATGGACCCAATTATGTATTGCACCAGATACCAGAAGTACCCAGCAGAAGACAGCAACCACAACACAGTCTAGCAGAAAGACACAGGGCACCAGAAACTAATTACAACAGACAAAACTGCCAACACGCAAACCAACAACCACTACAACACACACCACATGGAAACCTCGATACAGGGTTATGGTTTATAGTTACACTTTTACACAGTTCTCGGTTCCAGGGTTATCTCGGTGTTCTCGGTTTCAGAGTTTCGGGGTTCAGATTAGGGATTAGAATTACGGATTAGGGATTAAGATCAGGGATTAGGGATTAGGGACTAGGGCCAACGATTAAGGATTAGGGATAACGGCTCATGGATTAGGGATTACGGGTCAGGGATTAGGGATTAGGGATCAAGGATTAGGGATGAGGGACTACGGGTCAGGGATTAGGGATTACAGGTCAGGCATTAGGGATTACGGGTCAGGGATTAGGGATTAGGGGTCAAGGATTAGGGATGTGGGATTACGGGTCAGGGATTAGGGATTACGCATCAGGGATTAGGGATAGGGATTACGGGTGAGGGATTAGGGATTACCGGTCAGGAGTTATGGATTAAGGATTACGGGTCAGGGATTAGGCATTCTGGATTACGGGTCAGGGATTGGGTTAGGGTCAGGGATTAGGGATTACAGGTCAGGGATTAGGGATTACGGGTCAGGGATTAGGGGTTAGGGTTTACACTTCAGGGATTAGGGATTAGGGGTCAGGGATTAGGTATTACGGGTCAGGGATTAGGGATTAAGGATTACGGGTCAGGGATTAGGGATTACGGGTCAGGGATTAGGGATTAGGGGTCAGGGATTAGCGATTACGGGTCAGGGATTAGGGATTAGGGATTACGCGTCACGGATTAGGGATTACGGGTCAGGGATTAGGGTTAAGGTTTTAGGGTTAGGGTTAGGGTTTAGGGTTAGGGTTAGGGTTAGGGTTAGGGTTAGGGTTAGGGCCATTAGGGTTAGGGTTAAGGTTAGGGTTAGGGTTAGGGTTAGGGTTAGGGTTAGGGTTAGGGTTAGGGTTAGGGTTAGGGTTAGGGTTAGGGTTAGGGTTAGGGTTTAGGGTTAGGGTTAGGGTTAGGGTTTAGGGTTAGGGTTAGGGTTAGGGTTAGGGTTAGGGTTAGGGTTAGGGTTTAGGGTTAGGGTTAGGGTTAGGGTTAGGGTTAGGGTTAGGGTTTAGGGTTAGGGTTAGGGTTAGGGTTAGGGTTAGGGTTAGGGTTAGGGGTTAGGGTTAGGGTTAGGGTTAGGGTTAGGGTTAGGGGTTAGGGTTAGGGTTAGGGGTTAGGGTTAGGGTTAGGGTTAGGGTTAGGGTTAGGGTTAGGGTTAGGGTTAGGGTTAGGGTTAGGGTTAGGGTTAGGGTTAGGGTTAGGGTTAGGGTTAGGGTTAGGGTTAGGGGTTAGGGTTAGGGGTTAGGGTTAGGGTTAGGGTTAGGGTTAGGGTTAGGGTTAGGGTTAGGGTTAGGGTTAGGGTTAGGGTTAGGGTTAGGGTTAGGGTTAGGGTTAGGGTTAGGGTTAGGGTTAGGGTTAGGGTTAGGGTTAGGGTTAGGGTTAGGGTTAGGGTTAGGGTTAGGGTTAGGGTTAGGGTTAGGGTTAGGGTTAGGGTTAGGGTTAGGGTTAGGGTTAGGGTTAGGGTTAGGGTTAGGGTTAGGGTTAGGGTTAGGGTTAGGGTTAGGGTTAGGGTTAGGGTTAGGGTTAGGGTTAGGGTTAGGGTTAGGGTTAGGGTTAGGGTTAGGGTTAGGGTTAGGGTTAGGGTTAGGGTTAGGGTTAGGGTTAGGGTTAGGGTTAGGGTTAGGGTTAGGGTTAGGGTTAGGGTTAGGGTTAGGGTTAGGGTTAGGGTTAGGGTTAGGGTTAGGGTTAGGGTTAGGGTTAGGGTTAGGGTTAGGGTTAGGGTTAGGGTTAGGGTTAGGGTTAGGGTTAGGGTTAGGGTTAGGGTTAGGGTTAGGGTTAGGGTTAGGGTTAGGGTTAGGGTTAGGGTTAGGGTTAGGGTTAGGGTTAGGGTTAGGGTTAGGGTTAGGGTTAGGGTTAGGGTTAGGGTTAGGGTTAGGGTTAGGGTTAGGGTTAGGGTTAGGGTTAGGGTTAGGGTTAGGGTTAGGGTTAGGGTTAGGGTTAGGGTTAGGGTTAGGGTTAGGGTTAGGGTTAGGGTTAGGGTTAGGGTTAGGGTTAGGGTTAGGGTTAGGGTTAGGGTTAGGGTTAGGGTTAGGGTTAGGGTTAGGGTTAGGGTTAGGGTTAGGGTTAGGGTTAGGGTTAGGGTTAGGGTTAGGGTTAGGGTTAGGGTTAGGGTTAGGGTTAGGGTTAGGGTTAGGGTTAGGGTTAGGGTTAGGGTTAGGGTTAGGGTTAGGGTTAGGGTTAGGGTTAGGGTTAGGGTTAGGGTTAGGGTTAGGGTTAGGGTTAGGGTTAGGGTTAGGGTTAGGGTTAGGGTTAGGGTTAGGGTTAGGGTTAGGGTTAGGGTTAGGGTTAGGGTTAGGGTTAGGGTTAGGGTTAGGGTTAGGGTTAGGGTTAGGGTTAGGGTTAGGGTTAGGGTTAGGGTTAGGGTTAGGGTTAGGGTTAGGGTTAGGGTTAGGGTTAGGGTTAGGGTTAGGGTTAGGGTTAGGGTTAGGGTTAGGGTTAGGGTTAGGGTTAGGGTTAGGGTTAGGGTTAGGGTTAGGGTTAGGGTTAGGGTTAGGGTTAGGGTTAGGGTTAGGGTTAGGGTTAGGGTTAGGGTTAGGGTTAGGGTTAGGGTTAGGGTTAGGGTTAGGGTTAGGGTTAGGGTTAGGGTTAGGGTTAGGGTTAGGGTTAGGGTTAGGGTTAGGGTTAGGGTTAGGGTTAGGGTTAGGGTTAGGGTTAGGGTTAGGGTTAGGGTTAGGGTTAGGGTTAGGGTTAGGGTTAGGGTTAGGGTTAGGGTTAGGGTTAGGGTTAGGGTTAGGGTTAGGGTTAGGGTTAGGGTTAGGGTTAGGGTTAGGGTTAGGGTTAGGGTTAGGGTTAGGGTTAGGGTTAGGGTTAGGGTTAGGGTTAGGGTTAGGGTTAGGGTTAGGGTTAGGGTTAGGGTTAGGGTTAGGGTTAGGGTTAGGGTTAGGGTTAGGGTTAGGGTTAGGGTTAGGGTTAGGGTTAGGGTTAGGGTTAGGGTTAGGGTTAGGGTTAGGGTTAGGGTTAGGGTTAGGGTTAGGGTTAGGGTTAGGGTTAGGGTTAGGGTTAGGGTTAGGGTTAGGGTTAGGGTTAGGGTTAGGGTTAGGGTTAGGGTTAGGGTTAGGGTTAGGGTTAGGGTTAGGGTTAGGGTTAGGGTTAGGGTTAGGGTTAGGGTTAGGGTTAGGGTTAGGGTTAGGGTTAGGGTTAGGGTTAGGGTTAGGGTTAGGGTTAGGGTTAGGGTTAGGGTTAGGGTTAGGGTTAGGGTTAGGGTTAGGGTTAGGGTTAGGGTTAGGGTTAGGGTTAGGGTTAGGGTTAGGGTTAGGGTTAGGGTTAGGGTTAGGGTTAGGGTTAGGGTTAGGGTTAGGGTTAGGGTTAGGGTTAGGGTTAGGGTTAGGGTTAGGGTTAGGGTTAGGGTTAGGGTTAGGGTTAGGGTTAGGGTTAGGGTTAGGGTTAGGGTTAGGGTTAGGGTTAGGGTTAGGGTTAGGGTTAGGGTTAGGGTTAGGGTTAGGGTTAGGGTTAGGGTTAGGGTTAGGGTTAGGGTTAGGGTTAGGGTTAGGGTTAGGGTTAGGGTTAGGGTTAGGGTTAGGGTTAGGGTTAGGGTTAGGGTTAGGGTTAGGGTTAGGGTTAGGGTTAGGGTTAGGGTTAGGGTTAGGGTTAGGGTTAGGGTTAGGGTTAGGGTTAGGGTTAGGGTTAGGGTTAGGGTTAGGGTTAGGGTTAGGGTTAGGGTTAGGGTTAGGGTTAGGGTTAGGGTTAGGGTTAGGGTTAGGGTTAGGGTTAGGGTTAGGGTTAGGGTTAGGGTTAGGGTTAGGGTTAGGGTTAGGGTTAGGGTTAGGGTTAGGGTTAGGGTTAGGGTTAGGGTTAGGGTTAGGGTTAGGGTTAGGGTTAGGGTTAGGGTTAGGGTTAGGGTTAGGGTTAGGGTTAGGGTTAGGGTTAGGGTTAGGGTTAGGGTTAGGGTTAGGGTTAGGGTTAGGGTTAGGGTTAGGGTTAGGGTTAGGGTTAGGGTTAGGGTTAGGGTTAGGGTTAGGGTTAGGGTTAGGGTTAGGGTTAGGGTTAGGGTTAGGGTTAGGGTTAGGGTTAGGGTTAGGGTTAGGGTTAGGGTTAGGGTTAGGGTTAGGGTTAGGGTTAGGGTTAGGGTTAGGGTTAGGGTTAGGGTTAGGGTTAGGGTTAGGGTTAGGGTTAGGGTTAGGGTTAGGGTTAGGGTTAGGGTTAGGGTTAGGGTTAGGGTTAGGGTTAGGGTTAGGGTTAGGGTTAGGGTTAGGGTTAGGGTTAGGGTTAGGGTTAGGGTTAGGGTTAGGGTTAGGGTTAGGGTTAGGGTTAGGGTTAGGGTTAGGGTTAGGGTTAGGGTTAGGGTTAGGGTTAGGGTTAGGGTTAGGGTTAGGGTTAGGGTTAGGGTTAGGGTTAGGGTTAGGGTTAGGGTTAGGGTTAGGGTTAGGGTTAGGGTTAGGGTTAGGGTTAGGGTTAGGGTTAGGGTTAGGGTTAGGGTTAGGGTTAGGGTTAGGGTTAGGGTTAGGGTTAGGGTTAGGGTTAGGGTTAGGGTTAGGGTTAGGGTTAGGGTTAGGGTTAGGGTTAGGGTTAGGGTTAGGGTTAGGGTTAGGGTTAGGGTTAGGGTTAGGGTTAGGGTTAGGGTTAGGGTTAGGGTTAGGGTTAGGGTTAGGGTTAGGGTTAGGGTTAGGGTTAGGGTTAGGGTTAGGGTTAGGGTTAGGGTTAGGGTTAGGGTTAGGGTTAGGGTTAGGGTTAGGGTTAGGGTTAGGGTTAGGGTTAGGGTTAGGGTTAGGGTTAGGGTTAGGGTTAGGGTTAGGGTTAGGGTTAGGGTTAGGGTTAGGGTTAGGGTTAGGGTTAGGGTTAGGGTTAGGGTTAGGGTTAGGGTTAGGGTTAGGGTTAGGGTTAGGGTTAGGGTTAGGGTTAGGGTTAGGGTTAGGGTTAGGGTTAGGGTTAGGGTTAGGGTTAGGGTTAGGGTTAGGGTTAGGGTTAGGGTTAGGGTTAGGGTTAGGGTTAGGGTTAGGGTTAGGGTTAGGGTTAGGGTTAGGGTTAGGGTTAGGGTTAGGGTTAGGGTTAGGGTTAGGGTTAGGGTTAGGGTTAGGGTTAGGGTTAGGGTTAGGGTTAGGGTTAGGGTTAGGGTTAGGGTTAGGGTTAGGGTTAGGGTTAGGGTTAGGGTTAGGGTTAGGGTTAGGGTTAGGGTTAGGGTTAGGGTTAGGGTTAGGGTTAGGGTTAGGGTTAGGGTTAGGGTTAGGGTTAGGGTTAGGGTTAGGGTTAGGGTTAGGGTTAGGGTTAGGGTTAGGGTTAGGGTTAGGGTTAGGGTTAGGGTTAGGGTTAGGGTTAGGGTTAGGGTTAGGGTTAGGGTTAGGGTTAGGGTTAGGGTTAGGGTTAGGGTTAGGGTTAGGGTTAGGGTTAGGGTTAGGGTTAGGGTTAGGGTTAGGGTTAGGGTTAGGGTTAGGGTTAGGGTTAGGGTTAGGGTTAGGGTTAGGGTTAGGGTTAGGGTTAGGGTTAGGGTTAGGGTTAGGGTTAGGGTTAGGGTTAGGGTTAGGGTTAGGGTTAGGGTTAGGGTTAGGGTTAGGGTTAGGGTTAGGGTTAGGGTTAGGGTTAGGGTTAGGGTTAGGGTTAGGGTTAGGGTTAGGGTTAGGGTTAGGGTTAGGGTTAGGGTTAGGGTTAGGGTTAGGGTTAGGGTTAGGGTTAGGGTTAGGGTTAGGGTTAGGGTTAGGGTTAGGGTTAGGGTTAGGGTTAGGGTTAGGGTTAGGGTTAGGGTTAGGGTTAGGGTTAGGGTTAGGGTTAGGGTTAGGGTTAGGGTTAGGGTTAGGGTTAGGGTTAGGGTTAGGGTTAGGGTTAGGGTTAGGGTTAGGGTTAGGGTTAGGGTTAGGGTTAGGGTTAGGGTTAGGGTTAGGGTTAGGGTTAGGGTTAGGGTTAGGGTTAGGGTTAGGGTTAGGGTTAGGGTTAGGGTTAGGGTTAGGGTTAGGGTTAGGGTTAGGGTTAGGGTTAGGGTTAGGGTTAGGGTTAGGGTTAGGGTAGGGTTAGGGTTAGGGTTAGGGTTAGGGTTAGGGTTAGGGTTAGGGTTAGGGTTAGGGTTAGGGTTAGGGTTAGGGTTAGGGTTAGGGTTAGGGTTAGGGTTAGGGTTAGGGTTAGGGTTAGGGTTAGGGTTAGGG
This sequence comes from Phalacrocorax aristotelis, assembly GCF_949628215.1. Lineage (NCBI taxonomy): Eukaryota > Metazoa > Chordata > Aves > Suliformes > Phalacrocoracidae > Phalacrocorax > Phalacrocorax aristotelis. The sequence continues at coordinate 2,196 of NW_027441395.1, read as the reverse complement.
TTAGGGTTAGGGTTAGGGTTAGGGTTAGGGTTAGGGTTAGGGTTAGGGTTAGGGTTAGGGTTAGGGTTAGGGTTAGGGTTAGGGTTAGGGTTAGGGTTAGGGTTAGGGTTAGGGTTAGGGTTAGGGTTAGGGTTAGGGTTAGGGTTAGGGTTAGGGTTAGGGTTAGGGTTAGGGTTAGGGTTAGGGTTAGGGTTAGGGTTAGGGTTAGGGTTAGGGTTAGGGTTAGGGTTAGGGTTAGGGTTAGGGTTAGGGTTAGGGTTAGGGTTAGGGTTAGGGTTAGGGTTAGGGTTAGGGTTAGGGTTAGGGTTAGGGTTAGGGTTAGGGTTAGGGTTAGGGTTAGGGTTAGGGTTAGGGTTAGGGTTAGGGTTAGGGTTAGGGTTAGGGTTAGGGTTAGGGTTAGGGTTAGGGTTAGGTTAGGGTTAGGGTTAGGGTTAGGGTTAGGGTTAGGGTTAGGGTTAGGGTTAGGGTTAGGGTTAGGGTTAGGGTTAGGGTTAGGGTTAGGGTTAGGGTTAGGGTTAGGGTTAGGGTTAGGGTTAGGGTTAGGGTTAGGGTTAGGGTTAGGGTTAGGGTTAGGGTTAGGGTTAGGGTTAGGGTTAGGGTTAGGGTTAGGGTTAGGGTTAGGGTTAGGGTTAGGGTTAGGGTTAGGGTTAGGGTTAGGGTTAGGGTTAGGGTTAGGGTTAGGGTTAGGGTTAGGGTTAGGGTTAGGGTTAGGGTTAGGGTTAGGGTTAGGGTTAGGGTTAGGGTTAGGGTTAGGGTTAGGGTTAGGGTTAGGGTTAGGGTTAGGGTTAGGGTTAGGGTTAGGGTTAGGGTTAGGGTTAGGGTTAGGGTTAGGGTTAGGGTTAGGGTTAGGGTTAGGGTTAGGGTTAGGGTTAGGGTTAGGGTTAGGGTTAGGGTTAGGGTTAGGGTTAGGGTTAGGGTTAGGGTTAGGGTTAGGGTTAGGGTTAGGGTTAGGGTTAGGGTTAGGGTTAGGGTTAGGGTTAGGGTTAGGGTTAGGGTTAGGGTTAGGGTTAGGGTTAGGGTTAGGGTTAGGGTTAGGGTTAGGGTTAGGGTTAGGGTTAGGGTTAGGGTTAGGGTTAGGGTTAGGGTTAGGGTTAGGGTTAGGGTTAGGGTTAGGGTTAGGGTTAGGGTTAGGGTTAGGGTTAGGGTTAGGGTTAGGGTTAGGGTTAGGGTTAGGGTTAGGGTTAGGGTTAGGGTTAGGGTTAGGGTTAGGGTTAGGGTTAGGGTTAGGGTTAGGGTTAGGGTTAGGGTTAGGGTTAGGGTTAGGGTTAGGGTTAGGGTTAGGGTTAGGGTTAGGGTTAGGGTTAGGGTTAGGGTTAGGGTTAGGGTTAGGGTTAGGGTTAGGGTTAGGGTTAGGGTTAGGGTTAGGGTTAGGGTTAGGGTTAGGGTTAGGTTAGGGTTAGGGTTAGGTTAGGGTTAGGTTAGGGTTAGGGTTAGGGTTAGGGTTAGGGTTAGGGTTAGGGTTAGGGTTAGGGTTTAGGGTTAGGGTTAGGGTTAGGGTTAGGGTTAGGGTTAGGGTTAGGGTTAGGGTTAGGGTTAGGGTTAGGGTTAGGGTTAGGGTTAGGGTTAGGGTTAGGGTTAGGGTTAGGGTTAGGGTTAGGGTTAGGTTAGGGTTAGGGTTAGGGTTAGGGTTAGGGTTAGGGTTAGGGTTAGGGTTAGGGTTAGGGTTAGGGTTAGGGTTAGGGTTAGGGTTAGGGTTAGGGTTAGGGTTAGGGTTAGGGTTAGGGTTAGGGTTAGGGTTAGGGTTAGGGTTAGGGTTAGGGTTAGGGTTAGGGTTAGGGTTAGGGTTAGGGTTAGGGTTAGGGTTAGGGTTAGGGTTAGGGTTAGGGTTAGGGTTAGGGTTAGGGTTAGGGTTAGGGTTAGGGTTAGGGTTAGGGTTGGGTTAGGTTAGGGTTAGGGTTAGGTTAGGGTTAGGGTAGGGTTAGGGTTAGGGTTAGGGTTAGGGTTAGGGTTAGGGTTAGGGTTAGGGTTAGGGTTAGGGTTAGGGTTAGGGTTAGGGTTAGGGTTAGGTTAGGGTTAGGGTTAGGGTTAGGGTTAGGGTTAGGGTTAGGGTTAGGGTTAGGGTTAGGGTTAGGGTTAGGGTTAGGGTTAGGGTTAGGGTTAGGGTTAGGGTTAGGGTTAGGGTTAGGGTTAGGGTTAGGGTTAGGGTTAGGGTTAGGGTTAGGGTTAGGGTTAGGGTTAGGGTTAGGTTAGGGTTAG